>NC_142796.1:12070175-12103050 GCF_049724085.1 Artemia sp. Qi Xiang Cuo
TATGTCTCAAAGTAGTGGAAGGAGCCATAATATATCCCTCGACCAATATGAAAATAAATGCTTACCCTAATTCCATTTTGAACTCTGTTGTTACTTACTTTTTTTAAAACTCAACTCACCAACATGTTTGTCATGCAAGTTTGTTAAATTCATAAGCCATTTTTTAATCACTTAAGAATATTCAATTACTTTTAAACTTATCAGTATATGCACTCCTGATGACAGTGTGATACATCAAAATTCTCTTCTCTCCTACCACAGTTCATATAATTATCCAGTAAGCTTATCGCAGATCATTTCTGGTCTTCGTTCTCGGTGCGAACAAAAAGCTCCTCCCACTTCTTTGTGCAGTTATTAATAGCGGGTTTTCACTTGTTTCCGATTGTTTCGCGTAAAGTGCATTATTTGTAATAGCGGGTTTCCACTTGTTTCCGATTGTTTCGCATCTGACTTGTCTACCCGTGAAAAGATCTGACGCCGCTTATGTTTCTACGTTCTCTGGAACACTCGCACCCCAGTCCGGGTTTTTATAATGGGTGAGATAGGGAATGATCATACTGGATAATTATATTAACTGTGTCTCCTACACTCCCACTCAATTATGCAAGAGTTGATAATGCAGTGGGAAGAACACTTGCCTATGGCCATGGTAACATAGGTTCGTATCTTGGTTGAGACAAGTTTTTGTTGTAGAAAAGACTTTCTAGTCTTAGAAAAGAGTAAAAATTATGAGTTTTTTAAAGTAGAATAAAAAGTAGAATTTTTTTTCTGAGAATCCCTTCATTTTCACTTATCACAGGTTTTTGAAAAAAAAACTTCTTTTTTTAGTTCATTTTGAAAACGTGTTTAAGAAAAAAATTACTAGTAGAATGAAGATATCAGATGGAAAAAGAAAGAAAGAATAATACCCTAAATAATGAAAACCCATTAAATATGTAAAGTGTTGTAGTATGGGATTAAGGGAGCTGGGGTGTGATTGTGATGGTAATGATTATTACATTTAAAAAGAATATTAAATGGTATACTTCTTTCTTTCTGATCTCTTTTACCAAAAACAAATGAAACCATGTGTCACCATACACTTTTAACCCCCTTTTAGGGCTCAAAATTGGAATCTGGAATGATATCAATTAGCATGTTTGGAAAACGTGTCAAAAGACACATTGACTGGTATGTTCATATTTTATCTGGTAAATTAATTGATAGCTATGCAAAACAGATTATATATTAGTTACATATCTAAAATTTTATATATGTATATATATATATATATATATATATATATATGTCCGGGGTCATAAATACAGGGTCATATATATATATGCCCGGGGTCATAAATACAGGCGGAGGAGGAAGAAGGCCCCTCAAATGTACACTCAAAAGGGCCCACTGGTTTATCCACAAGTTCCTTGAGTTGCAAACCTTCTCCCAGCAATGGGTTAAATTGCATGGTGATGCAGAACACCATCGCGGGAGGATCTTCTATAGGAGGACAACTGTGGCAGGGCGTAAGATCCAGATTTATGGACAACGGCCTCTGCAAAGGGCTGCCTCGACCTTTTCGGGGTACCTGCAAGACTGGGGACCTTGCGGTCAACTCTATTCCTACTTGAGGAGTGGCGCCCCTCGAGGATATTATAGCCTAGTAAACGACACAGCATTCGCACGGGATTCTGACTAATGGACAATTTCTCTGGGATTGGTATGTTTTGATAGGCGTCTTTGGGCTGAAAAACCTCTTCCTAGCTAATTTATCTATTACGGGTTGCCTCCCCGTAGTAGCATAATATTTGTAGGCATGAATATATAATGAGTCGGAGGTACTAGGCTTGAGACTGTCTGTGCAGGATTTCCACTCTTGTTGATAGAAGAGCATCGCCAAGTGCTGAAAACCATGTTGTGACCAAGATGGGCACAAAAGCCTCCATTCATACTGGAGGTCCAAGGGACTTCTTGCTGTTCGGTTCTAAGCCGGTTTAAGCGCTTCGGTGTAGACCTGAGAAGATATGTGATCCCCGTCCTGCACTGGTATCCGGGATCCTTGCTTTTTCTGAGGCGAAAAAAATTTCAATGATTTAAAGAACATGAAAATTGGAACTTGGAATGTTACGACATTAAAAAATGACTATCTTATCGACATTTTTACTGACGAATTCAGACGATTTGAACTGGATTTATTAGGAGTTTCAGAAAATCATATCCCAGGGGTAGGAAGCATGAAATTAGGTGATATAGAATTTGTTTACTCAGGCAGGAAGGATGGGTTACATAGACAGGGAGTAGGGCTCATGATGAATAAGGAAGCTGCTAAGTCTTGTTTAGGCTGGGAAGGTATTAATAATAGAACACTAATTGCTCATTTTATGACTAGAAAGTTCAGGGTATCATTTATAGTAGTATACGCCCCTGTAGAACCGACTGATGGAGATACTAGTGACTCAGATGAATTTTACTTACAGTTACAGGAGAAAATAGACAAGGTCCCAGGTAGAAATTTGATGCTATTACTGGGAGATTTTAACGCCCAGGTTGGTAGAAATAAGGATAGATGGTATCCCAGCTTAGGTAAATTTGGTGTAGGAAAAGAAAACAGTAATGGATACAGACTTTTGCAATTTTGTAGGTATAACAATCTAGTTATAACCAATACGGTGTTTGGTCATAAAATGGCTCATAACTTAACATGGTATACACGTGATGGTAAGACAGCAAACCTTATTGATTATGCTATAGTAAACCGAAGACTGGCAGGATCAATACAGGATACTAGGGTATACAGGAGTGCTTTTATTGATCTTAAAACTAAAGATCACCATCTAGTAGTGTCAAGGGTTAATTTAAAGCTGAAATATCGGAAGGGTAATTACCTCCCGAGAAGTTATGATGTTAGTAGACTCCAGGATGAGAATTTGAGAGAAACTTTCCAGGAACAGTTGAATACTAAACTTGAGAGTTTAAAATTTGATAAGGTGGAAGATGGTTGGAATAATTTTAGAAAAATAATTTGTGAAGTTGCTGAAGGTGTATTAGGGAAGAAAGCTAGAACTGCAGCTAAGAATATTAGTGAAAAAGCTTTAAGTTTAATAGAAAGGAGAAAGGACTTGTACAAGAATTATCTGAGTGATAGATCACATGAAAACAAAAGAAATGTAAAGAAAGTGGAGAAAGCATTGAAATATGAACTAAGGAGGTGTGAAGTGGAGGCCATGGATAAAATTGCCGAGGATTTAGAAGATGCAGCTAGACGGCATAATAGTAAAATATTGTACTGGCACGTTAACAAATTGAGAGGTAGTAGTCAATCAGGACTTGTCCCAGTTAAAGATAGGAATGGGGTGGCAATTAGCGATAAGGCAAAGCTAAAGCGAGATGGGCCGAACATTTTGAGAATTTGCTTAACCGAGATAGAGTTGCAGGAAAAAATATAGAGGAAAATGAAAAAGTTTGTGATACCTTGGATGTGAAGGAAGATTTGTTTTGTGAGGAGGAATTAGAAACAGTACTAAAAGGATTAAAGAATAATAAGGCTCCAGGTGCTCATAGGGTAGTAAATGAGTTTCTTAAATATGGTGGCTCTGAGGTTAGAAATAAGTTATTGAAGATAATGAATATTATTTTTGAAAAAGGGGAAGTACCTAACGATTTTAGGAAAACCTTAATTAAGCCACTTTATAAGAAAGGTGATAAAAGTGAGTGTGGTAATTATCGAAGCATTAGTCTGGTCTCTGTAGGTAGCAAATTGCTTAGTAATAAGATACTTTTTAGACTGAGAGATGCCGTAGACAAAGCTTTAAGAGAAGAGCAGTGCGGTTTTAGAAAAGGTAGAGGATGTGTTGACCAAATTTTCACTCTTAGGTTAATAATTGAGAAGTGCCTAAATTTTCAAACACCTTTGGTCCTCAGTTTTATAGATTATGAGAAAGCGTTCGATTCTGTTTATAGAAGAGCTTTAGTAAAGGTTTTATCCTTGTATGGTATACCAGACAAATACACTAGAGTGATTAGGGCTATGTACGAGAATAGCACCGCAGCGATTAAGATAGGAAATTATGTTAGCAGTTGGTATTGTATTCAATCAGGGGTTCAGCAGGGTTGTGTTCTATCTCTTTTTAAATGGATTATTTTGATCGACTTTGTTTTAAGAAGTACAGGAAAGGCAATGAGAGACCCCGAAATCAAATGGGGAAGAAAATTTCTCCTTGACCTAGATAATGCGGATAATATAAGTATCCTAGATGAAAGTGTGAACAAAATAAATTGACCTTTAGAGGTTTTGTCAGTTCAGAGTGCTAGAATTGGTTTGAAAATTAATATTAGGAAGACTAAGTCACTAAGGCTAGGAATAAGCGAAGATAAAAAGGTGAAGTTTGGTAATGAAAAGATTGATCAGGTGGGCAGTTTCACTTACCTTGGTAGTATTATTAGTAAAGATGGTGGGAGCAGTGAAGATGTTCAAAATAGAATAGCCAAGGCTCAGGGTGTTTTTTCACAGTTAAAAAAAGTCTGGAAGAATAGGAAGATAAGTCTGCAAACCAAGATTAGAATCTTAGAAGCTACAGTGATGACAGTGGTCAAATATGGCTCTGAAGCATGGACGCTCCGAAAAGCGGATGAAGATTTGCTAGATGTTTTCCAGAGAAATTGCTTAAGGATTGTTCTGGGTACCCGGCTGACTGACCGTATTTCAAACAATAGGCTATACGAAAAATGTGGTTCAATACCGCTTTCTAGGTCTATAATGAAAGAAAGGTTGAGGTGGTTAGGGCATGTTGTGCGGATGAAGGATGACAGATTACCGAAGATTGTTCTTTTCGGCCAACCATCTAGGGCTAAACGGAAAGCAGGTCGTCCCCGTCTGGGGTGGGAGGACGTCATAAAGAAAGATTTAAAGGAAATGGGAACTTCGTGGGCGGGTGTAAA
Source organism: Artemia sp. Qi Xiang Cuo (assembly GCF_049724085.1). NCBI lineage: Eukaryota > Metazoa > Arthropoda > Branchiopoda > Anostraca > Artemiidae > Artemia > Artemia sp. Qi Xiang Cuo. The sequence continues at coordinate 12,075,096 of NC_142796.1, forward strand.
AAGGAGGCTTTGAATAGATTGGGGTGGAGGAGGAGCGTGCGTAGCTGTGTTGGCCTCAGGCGGCTTGGTGCTGCGATGAGTTGTTAGTAGTAGTAGTAGTAGTAAACAATTCTATGAAGACAATGTAATGAAGATCCATGGAAAACAATTCATAAAATACTTTGAAATATTTTACTTATATTTTACTAATTACTGTAAGAAGAAGTGATATTTCTCTTTGTTCAGACCAATAGGGAACCCAGTTGTGTGTTTTTAGATCAGTAGTTTCCTGTGTGTTCTGTAGAATATGAAAAAGTTGGCCAAATAACAGATCAGGTCACTGTCAGCTAAAAAATAAGAGCTTAAGCAGTTTGGAACCTGGCTTTGCTTTGCTGCTGACTGATATGTGAAATCACTAAAATCTGGAAAAGCCAAAGAACCAGATGGTATTGTTGACATAATAACTTTTTTAAACATCTCAGTTCTTGACCCTATTTCAACCAAATTTTTGTTGCTTGTTTTATAAATTTCCTTCTAAACTGGGAAAAAATGAATGTTGTAATTTTATTAAAAACAGAAATCTGACAAAAGCAGAGGTAACTAAGCTAAATTAGTTATATCTATCGAAAATAACTAAAAGGATGATCATTTCATTTTATACCTGTTTTTTATATAGGCCTATAAGGAGTTTCTGATAATGCTTGGCACTCAAGTTAATTTTGAAGTCTTGTCTAATCTAGTGGCGGATCCAGAGGGAAGGGGGCGCGCCCCTACCCCCCCCCCCCTAGCATAGTCTAAAGTAGTGTAATTTACTTAATTAACTCAAGTTTGCATTAATTAACTTGCTCCTAACGCAAGTTTATTGGATCAACCTATTTTGCACCCCCCTAAAATTATTTTGATCAGATCAACCTATTTTGCCCCCCCCCTAAAAGAAATCCTTGATCCACCCCTGGTCTAATCCTCTTGGTTAAATTAACTAAAAGCTACTGCTGTAATAGATGGACTCACCTCACCTCCCCAAAGTTCCAAAGTATCTGTACACAGTACCAAATACCTTGGAATTGAGCTTATGTGTCAGCATTTGTAGGCACACTAGATAATTTTGTTGCCACAATCTTTATGTATCCTTCCCCTAAACTCAAAACTCAAGCTGAATACTTAACTGGTGGGGGGTGTATTGTCAGGCTAACAACTATTATATTGAAATAGAGCATAACTTAAAGAATCAAATGATACAATTTTTACTTTATGTTCTATATAGCCTTGGGGGGGGGGGTTGTTATAAAAATATGAACAAAACCATAAAAACAATCACAAGCATAGCAATCAAACAAGTTTCTCTTTCTGTTCAAATATGTCTCCTTAGGTAGAGCTGCAATTCTTAGCCTTTACCCAAATGAGAAAGGCCAAAAAAGAATGAAATATACAAGGCCTATTAGACTCTATTCAATACTCTTTCTAAATAGGCTGTAAAAACTGTTGCCATTATAATTGTTGGGCAAAATTCCTGATTATGAGCTTTTTTCAATCTTAGAATAAAAAGTTGAATTATGTGAATAAAACTCTCAGAAATGGATCCAGAGCCTAAGTGATTGTCCAAACTTACCAGGAGCACCAGTGCTTTCTCTCTCAAAAGGCCACCAACAATTGACAACTCTTTAGAATCTTTTTATTTTAAAAGCAAAAGCTTGAGAAATAAATCTACTACTTAAACAATGTCTAGCAAAACTAGTTTGAGCCTTTTGCCTTGGCTTAAGCCTGATTTTAATTTTTTTTTTTTTTTATCTATTTCTTAAATATAGGAAAAACCTTTGATATGTCTTAAAACCCTATTGAAATAATAGCATTTTATTTCTTAACATTAAAGAAAGACTAAAGAAAAAACAATTAAGGCTAAAAAAATTTCCAATATTTAGATAGGTATAGATCTGCTATGTAGACTACACAACTGTTAAAGGTAGATATTTTGTTGTTCATATTATTGACCTACAAATAAATTGAACATACCACTAGATGGCATCTTTTATGCTCTTTCTGAATATAATAATTGCTTTTCTTGCAAATTCAATTTTAAGCCCTCTCAGGACCCTTGAAAATAATAATTTCATTTCATATTTTTTTGGATATAAAAACAGGTTATTATAACATTTGTTTCAACCTTACTATTTCATTATAAAATCCGTTTTGTAAAAGTTGTATAATTCACAAACATTAATTTGTCAAGACTAAGTTGATTAAAAAAAAAAACTCAAAACAAATTCACCATATAGTCCTCTTGTTTGACAATAATTTGACAGTTTTTGTAAAAAAAAAAAAAAGTTTTCCTTCTCTTGAAGTTCCAATTCAATATATTTGGGTTTTAAAAGGATCTTAGTATGTAGTAATACTTTCTTGGATAAAAACTGTTTGGTGAGAGATTTGAAGTTTTGACAGAAAAGGGTGAAGAAGTCCAATTTCCCAAAATTTGAGTATTTTATTCTACAAATTCAACACAACAAAAAGTTACCTGTTTTTGACACAAGTTGGAACCCAACTTGACACGTGTCAAAATACTTGGGGAATGCCTGTGGGTGGAACCTGGTGTATTCAACATGTATATTTTTGTTTCTTTGTTTCTCTTCAACTTCATTTAATGTATAAAGTATAAAACACTACTCAAAAAGCAGAAATAATAAAACTAACAAAATTGTCTCAAGTATGTAGTATTTAGTATAACAAAATTGGTTAATCCTAAGGAGTGTGATATTGTGACCTAGATCACTTAAATCTTCTTTTTTCTAAGTGTTGCATATAAGTGTTGCAATGGCCCACTCCCTGTCAGTTTTAATGGCCCAGTAACGATTTGTCATTGTTGACAGTGTAAATGTCATCAACATTTGGCCATTTCAAAGTGTGATCTGTGATTCTAATCCACTTCAAAAATTTTAGTTTGGACTGCCCTTTGTCAGGAAAGATCAGAATCCTACTAACAAAATATGGCACCTTGTTTTTTTTGTTGCTAAAGAATACAGCATAGTATTTGTCAAGCTGCAGTTCAACTTCCCACCCAAATTTGAGAATTTTTTTTTAGTTTCATTGATAAGCGCTAAGGGAAGGGAACAATGACATCCATATGAACTTCTGCAATTTTTGGCAGTAGCAGGCACCCATAAATTTGACAGCTTTATTTTTGTCAGTGAAACATGGAATTTTGACACCAATTATTTCTCATTTTTTTAACATGTTCAGTGAAGTTTTGACAGAGTCACCTATATTTTGACAGGGCCAGTTGCTGTCTGTCAAAAATTTCAACAAGGTTTCTACAAGATATTTGCAAAAGAAATAAATAAATTCATAGAAGCCATTATGGATGTTTGAATTTGACTAAAGGAACATTGTTAGTGCACCTGGTATTCAACTACATTAAACAAGAATTTTCAACACTTGTAACCTAGTTTTGACAATGTTATATTTATTGCCATTTTAATTTAATTTTATCAAGAAAAAGCTAATTTGACTAGAATTCAGAAAAAATCAGATGTATCTTGATGCATTGGTGCTAAACCCAACTTTTTTTTTGCAATAAATAACCAAGTAACAGCCAGTGGCGTCATTTCATTCTGAACTAAGGGGGGGGGGGAGGCTAAGCAACCTCTGTGGGCCCCCTAAATTGGTCGGCTCATAGTTGTTGAAGATCAGTATTTCTTCACAGTGGTTAGCACAGGTCACTCCCAAAATCGACTAATAATAGTAAGAAGCAATTAAAAAGTGCTTAATGAATACAGAGAGAACTTAAATTGAAATTGATTTTAAATGATTAGAACTTAATTAATTAGAACTTATTTAGAATTTAGAATTATTGATTAGAATTTTAAATGATTAGAACTTAATTAATTAGAACTTATTTAGGATTTAGAATTATTGATTAGAATTTTAAATGATTAGAAATTATTTAGAATTATTGATTAGAATTTTAAATGATTAGAACTTAATTAATTAGAACTTATTTAGAATTTAGAATTATTGATTAGAATTTTAAATGATTAGAACTTAATTGATTAGAAATTATTTAGAATTTAGAATTATTGATTAGAATTTTAAATGATTAGAACTTAATTAATTAGAACTTATTTAGAATTTTGAATTATTGATTAGAATTTTAAATGATTAGAACTTAATTGATTAGAAATTATTTAGAATTTTAATTAATTAGAACTTAAATTAAATTGATGTTTAATTTACAGTTTTATTGTAACACTGAGAACCAACAAGGTCTCATTTTTCTAAAAACATTTTCTAACTATATGTTTTATATAGTTTGATTTTATATATCATATGATTCCTAATCAATGCATTGAAATCCAACAATTTCCTAAAAGCCTTTTCACTAAATATCAACATCAGATCTCTCATTACCAATCTATTCCAGTATGCCCATCTACAAGTAGATGATTTCTCCAGCTGAAGAACAGTTATGCCAGTCATGGGCACCCATATGGGGGGGCAGGGGGGGGCTCTCGCCCCCCTGGCTGAATGATGCTGCCTTATTTTTATATTTTTGTTCTGAGATTTCTATTATATAGCATTAAAAGTAGCAATTAGACGAAGTTTGCCCCCCCCTGGAATTCAGCTTATAAGTGCCCATGATGCCAGTGGCTTTCTGAACATTAACAAACGGTTGTTAGCATGTACTGTTATTCTTGATAAAACAGTACAGTTCAGGAAGAGTGACAAAAAACAATTCCATTCATCTCAAATTCTGAATGGAATCACCCAGAACAAGGTTGAGTCTACAAGGACAGTAGTTAATGTAAATTGCATGCAGTCCAATTGATATAATACATGCTTGCCCACCTGAAAATTAGCTGCTCATGACACTGCCCTGGTATTTTCAAAGAAAAATGTAAAAAAAAAACTGGTTCAAGCTAAGCCCCCCCCCCCGTTAATAAAGCCTTCCATTTGTGAAGTCAAATATTTGGTCTTTGATTGTAGGTACAATTTCTTCTTAACTGTCTTATTAACAAATCTTTTTCTTTTGCACATTCTTGTTTTGTTATGATCTTTGGTGTGTGAGATTAAGTATCATTCTTCAAGATCTTTATTGATTCTTTGAATTGTTCCTTTATATTATATATTTTTCTTGTCTTTCCTGAAATCTAGTAAAAATTACTGGTTGGAAATTCCCACTTTGATTTTTTCAAAATTAAAGAAGCTAAATTTCAAGAGAATTTAAGAAACAAAATTCATGAAATAGCCATTTTGAATGCCAAATTTAACATGTTGACTGCAGGCAAAGAAGAAACGGCATGAGAAACTTTCAAAATCCCATACTGTCTGGCTTCTATTAACAATTAAATTTAAAAAAATAGTTTTTTTTTAACTGAAAGTAAGGAGAGACATTAAAACTTAAAACAAACCAAAATATTCTGTATATGAAAGGGGTGGTCCCCTCTTCAATGCCCCACTTTATGCTAAAATTTTTATTGTTTGAAAAAGTAGAGTTATGACAAAAAGGCAAACTTTAGCATAAAGAGCAGGGCAATGAGGAGGGGTCAGCTCCTTTCATTTATAGAATAATTTCTGTTTGTTTTATGTTTAACTGTCCCTCCTTACTTTCAGTAAAAAAACTTGTTCTTTTACTTAATTTCTGAACATTTTTGAATTAACACAGGTTTTGAATTTGGCTCACCATACATGAATAAATGAAAATGAAATTTGCATATTAATTTTACTTTTTTTGAAACTAATAATAACCTTGGTTTGATTTTTGTTTCAGTTATTTTAAAATGATTTCTCAATCACAAAGGCTGTTTAATTAGAATAATAACCTCTTTTAAAAGTTGAAAAAAAAAACTTTAGTGCAAGAGCAAGCTATTAAGGAGAGGCAACCCTCCTTATATACATAATAACTTCTGTTCATTTTAATTTTTAAGGTTGCTCCTTACTTTCAGTTGAAAAAACTTTTTTTTCTATTATTATTTTTTAAATAATGCTGGGAAATCCTTCATCAAAATTTTTTTCCCACATGAAAAATTCTTCTATAGAAATATCCTCCCACGTAACCAACACCCCAACTTCCCTCCCCCCCAGAAAAAAACCCTGAAAACATCTGTATACTTCTCAATAACCAACACTATATGTAAACAATGGGCAAAGCTCCAAACTTGCAGCCCTTCCCCTGGGGACAGTGGAGGATTAAGTTGTCCTCAGAGACATAGTTATTAGATTTTTTTACTATGCTGAACAAAATGGGTATCTCAAAATTTTGATCCAGTGACTTTGGGAAAAAAGTGAGTGTGGGAGAGGGCCTAGTTGCCCTCCAAATTGTTTGGTCACTTAAAGAGGGCACTTGAACTTTTAATTTTTGTTTGAATGAGCCATCTTGCAACATTCTAGAACCACTGGGTTGATACCATCACCCTGGAAAAAAAACACAACCAAAAACAAATAAACATGCATCAGTGATCTTTCTTCCAGCAAAAAATAGAAAGTTCCACATTTTTGCAGATAGGAGCTCAAAAACCCTAAAGTATGGTTATCTGTTATGCTGAATATGATGGTGTGATTTTCATTAAGATTCTATACTTTTAGGGGGTGTTCTCTCCTTTTTTTGAAAGTATGGCAAATTTTCTCAGGCTCTTAACTTTTGATGGGTAAAACTAAACTTGATGAAACATGTATATTTAAAATCAGCATAAAAATACAATTCTTTTGAATTATCTATTGGTATCAAAATTCCTTGTTTTAAGAGTTTTGGTTATTATTGAGCTGAGTTGCTCCTTACTTACGGTTTGTAGTCAATGTTTCCTACTGTTGAAATACAAAAACAGCTTCTAAAGATGGTGCTCCAAGTCATGGCTAAGTAGTTATTCTGTTTTGAAGGAAATTTTTGACAGGGGTACCAAAATTGCACTGTTGAATCATCAGTACCTTTACCCTATGTCAAAACAATATCAAAGCTGACAGAAGAAACATGGCAGATGGAAAAATACAGGTGTGGTTTTGAATATTTTATCCAACTTAATTGTGATCTATAAATCTATAATTAGGCTATGGATTCATTCCTAAAATTTTCATTCACCTAACTCAACTGCTCTCTAAAATAGCAACAAGACCCCCAATTGGAACTTTAGGGCTAGGCCTACCTGCCTGTTTTTTGGGGTAGGCATATCCTTTTTGAAAAAATGGACAATTTTACCACCAGGACATCTGAAAACACACTTTGCCCCCAAACATTTAGCCCCTCCCTTAAATTTTTCTGAATTGATACCGCTGTTAGTGTTTATGCTGATTAATCATCAACAGTTTGTAATGCCAAAATAAAAAAGAAATTTACTAAATTTTTAGCTTACAACAGCAACTTTCTTAGCAGTCATTTCACTTTTATTTCGTTTTTTTAATTTATTTAAAATAAGTGCTGTTTCTCCCACTGTTGCCGGTATGAAGCAAAGATCACGCACCGAAACCCTAATAGGCAAATGTGTTCCTTTGAGCAGCCGTGGTGGGAGGTGATCACTTGGGAATGTTTTATTAGATCTGAGATGCATTTGCTTGTAATTTCACGACGGCTTACATTTATCAGTAATAATTTTGTATGAATTTGAACACTTCTATTTGGCTGATTGTTGGGCTATGCTGCTTTGTCCAAGGTAATTGGATAGGTGAGTAAGGTCAAAACCTTGTTCAAGTGCTTAATTATATAAATTGCTAAAGTAGGAAAACAGTACTTTTCTTTTTCCTTTTTTTGTTTTTCTCTTCAGTTTTTTTTTCAAACCAAATAATTACTTTCAGCACTGCATAGGACCAACAGAACAAACAAAAATATATTATATTACTTTACTCCAACTGTGCATATACTATGGTATTATTGGCTATGCACTTTTATTTCTGTATTTGCATACATTGGGTTAATGGGATAAATTATTTTGTGAGTAAAAACATGATACGGAAAAACTTAAATCTTAAATCACGTTTAATTTCTGCTTATATAATATCATATTGTAATGGGAAAAACGGTCAATGACGCTCTTCAAGAAGAGAAAAATTTTGACTAAAGGGACAACACTGCCACTAGATTTAGCAGCTTGTTAAATCAACAAGTCATTACAGGCCAAAACAGCTGTACACGCTCGTTTAATATTCCGATCTGTTCAAAGCCTTACTCTTTCCTTCCGTCTCATTAACTTGAAACTTATTCCAAAGTCTTTAATTTTAACCTACCCTACTTTTCGGTTGGTTCTTGGCCAAAGAGTATGATTTTAAGTAGCATTTCACCCTTAACATGATCTGGCTTAATCCTTTAAACTTTTGTTCGACGGGACACTTGGATTACAGAGATCGATGCAATTTCTCCAATTGTATTTTACCCAAAGGTAATTTTAGGTAAAGTTTAAAAATTCTTCAGTGAACTCTCGAGATATAAATATAACAGTATCCGGGATATAAAGAAAAGACGCATTGGAACTCTTAATGTAGCATTATTGGGTTCTCAGCATTGTTGCGTTTCTTATGGTGCTCTAGAGCCTTTGTTTGGAGGGAATTCACTTAAACGTTTCCACAACAGGTGGCGTCACAAACAAGGTCAACTTTTCAAGATGTAAGGTAGTTTTCTTTGATGAATTGGTCTTCATTGACTTATAGAATGAACTCAGAGAATATTCTTATAAATTGCTATCATATTTAGCGTTGTGTCTTTTATGTATTATAGGCTTATACTCTCACAACATTTCAGTAAAAAATAGTCCATCTTAATTCCAAGGCTGGGCTTTGTTTTATTTTGTATGTATATTTTGAGACTTTTAAAATTTCTCTCCAGCTTATCAATGTTGTGGTTGATGGATTTCATTAAGTAAAGTAAATTTAAGCTACTTATAGACTAATGAGCCTCCTCCTATAATGGAGCCTCTTAGATATTTTTTTGGATGGAGAACTATAAGCTAAAGCGTCAAGAAAATTATTCCATAGAATCACAGAAAAGAAACTTTGATTCTCTTTGACTGTAGGCATATGTTTCTTATTATTTATATTTTTTTTTAACCAGAAAAGCTTGTTCAATATCTTTTTTTCTGTTACAATGGAGTCAAAATCTGTGACAAAAATCGGTGGCACGTCGCACAAAAAACTTTTTTACGCCACCACCAAAACATTTTTACCACGCCGGCACTCTTCTGCAAGACTCAATGGCAGTTGCGCATTAAAACATTTTCACGTAGAAGCTTTTTTGAAGTACCTAGCTCCACTATAGAGCCATACAAGAACAATTTTTTTCATGAAATGTCGGAATTTTAAACTCTACTACATAGAAAGCCATTGCTGGAGTTACACAGCATAGAGGAATGAGAATAACCTCAATCATAGGCAGCGCAATCACGATGCCTAGGTAAAGAACGATGTTGGCACAATGTATTGTTTATTATTTTTTCTTTAGACCAGGGCACTTCGTATCGAAGTAGGTGTCGTAGAAACTTCTAAAAGAGCTCATTCGATTGGAAATTAGAGTGGCTTGTGCTCTTTTTAATAGTCGAAAGTGATTGGAACGCAACTAACACCCTTTCCACGCCCACCATTTCCCCAAACACATCCAATCAAAATTTCAAGATTGCCATTTTGTTCAGCGTAGTTCATTTCGAGATGGAAATTATGTATGTGAGGAGGACAATCCCCTACAGTCCTCAGGTCTAGGGTTGCAATTTATGCCTTGGGGGCATATATGGTTTTTTATAGAAAGCATTGTTGAGGAAACTTCAAAAAGGGCTCATTCGATTGGAAATTCAAAGGGCTAGTCCCCTTTTTAATAGTCGAAAGTGATTGGGAGGCTACTAATACCCCTTCCACACCTACCGTTTATCCAAACACATCCAATAAAAATTTTGAGATAGCCATTTTGTTCAAAGTAGTTGAAAGGTTAGGAAATTATATCTTTGAGGATGACACTCCCCCAACAGCCCTCGTGGTAAGGGTTGTGAGGTATGCCCTTGGGGCATATAAGGTTTTTATTGAAAGCTTTGTCGTAGAAACTTGAAAAAGGGCTAATTTGATTCGAAATTCAAAGGGCTAGTGCCATTTTTAATAATCGAAAGTGATTTAAAGGCTACTAACCCTTCTCTCAGGCCCACCTTTTCCCCAAACACATCCACTCTAAATATTTGGATAGTCATTTTGTTCAACGTAGTTAAAAGTTTCAGAAATTAGGTCTTTGAGGATGATAACCCCCTCAGAGCCCTCGGGGTAAGGGCTGTAAGTTATGCCCAGGAAACATATATAGGTTTTTATAGATAGTACTGTTGTAGAAACTTTAAAAAGGGCTCATTCGATTGAAAATTTGAAGGGCTTGTGCCCATTTTTATAGTCGAAAGTGATTGGAGGATAATTAACACCTCTCTCACACTCACCATTTCCCCAAACACATCCAATCAAAATTTTGAGATAGTAATTTCGTTCGACGTAGTTAAAAAGTCCTGAAATTATGATTTTGAGGATGAAACTCCCCCCCCCAGTCCTCAGGGCAAGGGTTATAAGTTTTTTTGTATAGAAAGTGTTGTCGTAGAAATTTCAAAAAGGCATCATTCGATTGGAAATTGAAATGGCTAGTGCCCTTTTTAATAGTCGAAAGTGATTGGAAGGCAACTAACACACCTTTCACGCCCAACTTTTCCCCAAACACATCCAATCAAAATTTTGAGATAGCCATTTTGTTCAAAGTAGTTGAAAGGTCCAGAAATTATATCTTTGATGACGACACTCCCCCCACAGCCCTCATGGTAAGGGTTGTAAGTTAGGCCCTGGGGGCATATAAGGTTTTTATTGAAAGCTTCGTCGTAGAAACTTGAGAAAGGGCTCATTCGATTGGAAATTCAAAGGGCTAGTGCCCTTATTAATAGTCGCAAGTGATTTGTGGGCAACTAACCCCCCTTTTACGCCCACCCTTTCTCCAAACACATCCATTTAAAATTTTGTAGATAGCCATTTTGTTCAACGTAGTTAAAAGTTTTAGAAATTAGGTCTTTTAGGATGATAACCCACTCATAACCCTCGGGGCAAGGGTTGTAAATTATGCCCTGGGGGCATATAGAGTTTTTATAGATAGTTATGTTGTAGAAACTTCAAATAGGGCTCATTCGATTGGAAATTAGAAGAGTCTGTGCCCTTTTTAATAGTCGAAAGTTATTGGAGGAAATTTAACACCCCTTTCTCACACCCACCATTTCCCCAAACGCATCCAATCAAAGTTTAGAGACAGCCATTGTGTTCGACATTGTTAAAAGGTCCGGAAATTATGCTTTTGAGGACGACACTCCCCCCAGAGTCCTCAGGGCAAGGGTTGTAAGTTATTCCCTGGGGGCATATAAGTTTTTTGTTATAGAAAGCGTTGTCGTAAAAAAATTCAAAAGAGAATCATTCGATTGGAATTTGAAACGACTAGTGCCGTTTTTAATATTCGAAAGTGATTGGAGGGCAGGTAATCCTGCTCTAATACCCACCAATTCCCCGAACATATCCAATCAATATTTTGAGATAGCCGTTTTGTTTCACGAAGTTGAAAGTTCTGAAAATTAGGTCTTTGAGGATAACAACACCCTCACAGCCCTCAGCGCAAGGGTTGTAATTTATGCCCTGGAGGCACAGAAGATGTATATAGAAAGCGTTGTCGTAGACACTCAAAAAGGGCTCACTCAACTAGGAATTGAAAGGCCTATTGCCCTTTTTAATTGTTAAAAATAACTGGAAGGCTTAAAATTTTTATAGTATATACCAATGTGAATACAATGTATTATTATTTTTTTGTTTTTTGTTTAGTCCAGGGCAATTCGTATCGAAGGAGTTGTCGTAAGAACTTTGAAAAGGGCTCATCCGGTTGAAAATAGAAAGGGCTAATGCCCTTTTAAATATTCAAAAGTGATTGGAGGGCAACTATTCCCCCTTTCACGCCCACCCTCCCATTTGCCCATTATGTTTAAAAATTAAATGTTGCCTTAAGATTAAATGAAAATGCACTGTGTTAATGCTAATTCCCAATAAAGTATTTCAGCAGTATCCCAAGAACGACTGAGGGTTTTATGTTCTAACTTTTGGGGCTACTTCTGCACTTAACATTTAACCAAATCAAAATAGCGTAAATGTATCCAAGCAATCAAAGAAAGTAAACAGATTGGTTTTGCGAATGGTATCAAGTTTTCAATTGCAGGTCAACTAGAGGAAGTATGAAACTAAATTAAACACTGCTATTTGTGTCCAGATTTTTTAAACGGTGTATGTTGTTAAATTTTGCTAAAAATTTTTCTCCAGCATACAAACAGGCCAAACTATAAAGTCTAAAAAAAACGAAAAGATTTAAAGTATTATTTTCTTTTTCCCTGAAAAGACTATGTCAATATAAAACGAACAGAAATTAATTTTAAAAACTTTTTCCACTAAATAAATTTTTCAAAGAAAAGTAAAGAACTCCGCTACAACAAAAATAAGCAAAAATAAAATAAAATAATCTACCAAGCGTGAAACTACAACAAATCAGTATCGATAAATAAATGAAACCGAAAACGAACAGAAATTACAATAAATAACCAAGTTAAACTCAAAACGAGCAGGAATTAACATGAGTAGGGCTCAAAACCCCTATGCCTTCCTAAGGCCAAAACATAATTTGCACTTGAAAAAATATAAATGAACATAATTTGCATTGAAAAAAAAAAAATGAATGTGCATGTCAGAATTTTGAAATAGCCATTTTGTTCTACGTAGTTTATTTCCAGATAGAAATAATGCTTTTGAGGAGGACAACCCCCCCCCCCTCTCAGCCCTCAGGGCACGGGTTGTATGCTATGCCCTGGGGGCATATATAGTTCTTACGGAAGGGACGATCGTATAAACTTCAAAGAGGGCTCATTTGATTGGAAATCGAAAGTTCTAGTTCACTTTTTAAGAGTCAAAAGAGATTGGAGGGCATCTAGCTCTCCCTCCACGCCATTTTTTTAAAAAAATAGTTCAAAGACCATACAACAAAAACTCCAGGGTCAACACAGCCCCCAGGGCCCGAGGGCAGCCGTTGTAAGTTATGCCCTGGCAGAATATATGGTTTTTATGAAAGGGACACTCGTAAAAACTTCAGAGAGGGCTCATTTGATTGGAAATTGAAAGTTCTAGTTCACTTTTTAAGTGTAAAAAAATATCGGAGGGTAACCATCCCCAAGCCCTTTTATCCCAGATGTAGCCGATAAAAATCTTGAGATAACCATTTTGTTAAAAATTGTTCTAAGATTATGTAACAAAAACTCCGGTGTCCACAAAGCCCCATAGGACCTAGGGACTGGCGTTATAAATTATGCCCTGGGGGCATATATAGTTCTTACGGAAGGGACGATCTTATAAACTTCAAAGAGGGCTCATTTGATTTGAAATTGAAAGTTCTATTTCACTTTTTAAGAGTCAAAAGAGATTGGAGAGCATCTAGCCCCCCCCCCCCGCGGAGGGCCACGCCCTTTTTTCCTCAAACTCATCCAATAATAAGTTTGAGATAGCCTTTTTTTAAAAAATAGTTCAAAGACCACACAACGAAAACTCCAGGGTCGACACAGCCCCCAAGGGCCCGAGGGAAGGCGTTATGAGTTTTGCCCAGGGGGAATATATGGTTCTTATGGAAGGGATGCTCGTAAGAACTTCAAAGAGGGATCATTTGATTGGAAATTGAAAGTTTTAGTTCTTTTTTTGAGGCTCAAAAGAGATTGGAGGGAAACTACCCCCCCCCCCACGCCCCTTTTCCCCAAATGCATCCGATAAAAATTTTGAGATAGTTATTAAGTTAAAATTGTTCAAAAGTCAGTTAACAAAAACTCAGATGTTGACATAACCCCCATGGGCCCGGGGGCAGGCGTTGTAAGCTATGCCGTGGGTCATATATGGTTCTTATGAAAGGTATGCTCGTATAAACTTCAGAGAGGGCTCATTTAAGTAGAAATTGAAAGTTAAATCTCACTTTTAATAGTCAAAAGAGATCCGAGGGCAAATAGCCCCCCCCTCCACGCCTACTTTTTCCAAACCCATCCGCTACAAATTTTGAGATAGCCATTTTTTTGAAAATTGTTCAAAAATTATATAACAAAAACACTAGTGTCAACACAACCCCCAGGGCCCGGGGAGGCGTTGTAAGTGTTTTACTGGGGGCGTATATGGTTCTTATAAAAGGGATTCGTATAAACTTCAGAGGGGGGTCTTTTGATTGGAAATTGAAAGTTCAAGTTCATTTTTTAAGAGTAAAAAGATATCCGAGGGCAACTAGCCCCCCCCCCTCACTCTTTTTTCTCCAAGCCCATCTGATAAAATTTTTAGAATAGCCATTTCATTAAAAATAGTTCAAAGGTCAGATAAGAAAAGCTCCTGTGTCGACGCAACCTCCCAGGGCCCGGAAGTAGGCGTTGTAAGTAATGCTCTGGGGGGCATATATAGTTATCACGGAAGGAATGATCGTATAAACTTTAGATAGGACTCATTTGATTGGAAATTGAAAGTTCATGTTCACTTTTATAGAGTCAAAAGATATCGGACGGCAACTAGCCCCCCCCCTCCACGCCCTAAATATATCAGATAACAATTTTGAGATAGAAATTTTATTAAAAATAATTCAAAGTTTTAAATAACAGAACTCTGGTGTCGACACAGCCCCCCCCAGGGCCCGAGAGAGAGGGCTAAACTTCAGAAAGGGCTCATTTGATTGGAAATTGAAAGCTCGAGCTCACTTTTTAATAGTCAAAAGAGATGCGAGGGCAACTAGCCCCGAAACCACACCTTCTTTTTCCCCCAGGGCCCGGAGGTAGGCGTTGTAAGTTATGCCCTGGGGGTATTTATGGTTGTTATGGAAGGGATGCTTGTATAAACTTCATAGAGGGCTCATTTGATTGTAAATTGAAATTTGTAATACCGTTTTTAAGAACCAAAAGTGATCAAAGGGTAGCTAGCCTCCGCCTACTCTCCATTTATTTTAACCCAGAGCATTTCCTATAGAAGGGGTCTTCGTAAATACTTCAAAGGGGGCTCATTCGATTGGAAATCGAGAGTTCTAGTGCCCTTTTTAAGAGTCAAAAGTGATTGGAGGACAACTATCCCCCCCACAAGCTCTTTTCCCCAAATACGTATGGCCATTTCGTTAAAAATAGCTCAAGGTCAGATAAGAAAACTCCTGTGTTGACGCAGCCCCCCATGGCCCGGGGCAGGCGTGGTAAGTACTGCTCTCGGGGCATATATGGTTCTCATAGAAGTTATGCTCGTATTAACTTCGGAGAGGGCTCATTTGATTGAAAATTGAAATTTCTAGTTCACTTTAAAAGAGTCAAAAGATACTGGAGGGCAACTAGCCCCCCCTCCATGCTCTTTTTTTACTCAAACTCATCCGATAAGAACTTTGAGATAGCCATTTCTAAAACTAGTTCAAAGATCATATAATGAAAACTCCGGGGTCGACACAACCCCCCAGGACCCGGAGACAGGCGTTGTAAATAATACTCTGTGGGCATATATAGATCTTATGGAAGGGATTCTCGTATAAACTTTGGAGAGGGCTCTTATGATTGGTAAATGAAAGTTCTCGTTCACTTTTTAAGATTCAAAAGAGATCGGAGAGAACTAGCCTCGGAGAAAACTAGCCCCCGCCCACTCCACGTCCTAGTTTCCTCAAACCCATTCGTTAGAAACTTTGAGAGAGCCATTTTTTTTAAATGGTTCAAAGATCATATAACATAAACTCCGGGGTCGACAAAATCCTTCAGGGCCCGGGGTAAGCGTTTTAAGTTATGCCTGGAGGGCAAAAACAGCTGTTGTGGAAGGGATGGTCGTATAAACTTCAGAGAGGGCTCATTTGATTGGAATTTGAAAGTTCTAGTTTTGTTTTTAAGAGTCAAAAGAGATCAGAGGGCAAGTATACCCCCACGCCCCTTTTCTCCCAAATGCATCCGGTGAAATCTTGAGATAGCCATTTTGCTAAAAATAGTTCAAAGGTCAGAAGAAAAAACTCCAGTGTCGACACAATCACCCAGGGCCTGGGGTAGGCGTTGCAAGTTATTCCCTAGGGGTATATATGGTTCTTATGGAAGGAATGCTCGTATAAACTTCAGAGAGGGCTGATTTGAATGGAAATTACAAGTTCTAGTTCAATTTTTAAGAGTCAAAAGAGATCGAAGGGCCCCTAGCCTCCGCCACGCCTTCTTTTCCCCAAACCCATCTGATACAGCTTTTGAGATAGCCATTTTTAAAAAAAAATAGTTCAAAGGTCAGATAAAAAAAATATCGGTGTCGACACAACCCACAGGGTCCAGGGGGCAGGCATTGTAAGCTATGTCCTGGGGCCGTATATGGCTCTTATGACAGGGATGCTCGTATAAACTTCAGAGAGGGCTCATTTGATTGGAAACTAAAATTGTAGTTCATTTTCTCAGAGTAAAAAATGATCGGAGGGCAACTAGCCCCTCCCGCCTTCCACGCCTTTGGGTTTATCGAATGGATAAACCCATCTGATAAAAATTTGAGGTGACCATTTTGTTAAAAATAGTTCAAACATCAGATGTTAAAACTACATTATCGACACAACCCCCTAGGGCCCAGGGAGAGACGTTGTAAGTTATGCTCTGGGGGTATATATGGTTATTATAGAAGGAATGCTCGTATAAACTTTAGAGAGGGCACGTTTGATTGAAAACAGATGTTTCCAGTTCCCTTTTAAAGATTCAAAAGACACCGAAGGGCACTTAGCCCCCCAACCACGCCCTTTTCCCCCAAACCAAACCTATAAAAATTTTGACATAGCCATTTTATTAAAAATAGTTCCAACATCAGATAATAAAAACTCCGAGGTTGGAAGGGCACTTAGCCCCCCAACCACGCCCTTTTTCCCCAAACCCAACCTATAAAAATTTTGACATAGCCATTTTATTAAAAATAGTTCCAACATCAGATAATAAAAACTCCGAGGTTGGAACAAACCCATTTTTTCACTTTGATATTGTTACTTTGATACCAGTTTTAACACTTTAATGAGCATTTGATTTTTTTTTAATTTTTTAAAAGTTTTAAAAGTTTTTTTTAACAAAAGAAAATATTTGTAATAAAATTGTTTCTTTTTCGTTTTTTAGAGTTTCGGTTACTATTGAGCCAAGGTCGCTCCTTACTCACAGTTTGTTATCACGGACTGTTTGAAAATATAGAAATTTGTATTTTTGCCAGGAGAAAGATCACGGGTGTATGTTTATTTGTTTGTTTTGTTTTTTGTTTTTTTTCCAGGGGTGATTGTATCAATCAAGTAGTCCTATAATATTGTAAGAGGGCTCATTCAAGAATCCTGTTTTAAGCGTTTCTAGTGCCTCTTTTAAGCGACCAAAGAGATTGGAGGGCAACTAGGCCACAACTAAGCTAGGCAGCAAATGGTCCCTTTCACCAAAAAAAGACTTGACTTACTTGACTTAAGGCTCCTGCCGAGGGTTGGGTGCAGAGAACGATGATACCAGGCGCCTCCAGGTTGCCCTATCGCTTTCCAGGCTTGCAGCTTCTTCCACCGGGATGCTGGCTTGGGTGAGGAATTCATCGACTTTGTCTTTTCATCTAGTGCGAGGAGGAGTCCTCTGGACCCCCCCCCCAAAAAAAAAGAAAAAAAGCATAAAAAACGCAAACTATAAATACTAAAAATTAAAGACAAACCTTTATTTGAAACCATAAAGCCACACACAATATTTAAAACATCATATATAAACTCGAACCTCACAAACAAAAAGATGAAACCTAACGTAAATAACCCAATACTATACAAAACTTTGACCCCTTAAACATTGACTGAAGTGGAAACAGCCAAAATCAGAGGCAACGCTATAGCGTTGCCTATAATAAAGGCCATACGGCTCCAATGTTTCATTATTTTTTTCCCCATAGGCAGTTCATACGGAAGGGGTTTTCTTATAAACTTCAAAAGGGTCTTATGCGAATGGAAATTGAAAGTTCTTGTTTGTAGTGACTTTTGTTCGTTTCAAGCTTGATTTGCTTATTCAAGTTAATTTTTATTCGATTTAAAATTTATTTATTCATTTGCATTAATATCTATTGTATGCTTGCTTGTATTAAAAGAGGTTAAAGTCTGGAGGTTAAAGAGGTTGTAAAAAAAGGTTAGTCTCTATTAAAAGAGACCAACCCAAAAACAGCTTGAACCTCATTAACTAATTCTTGAAGTTAAAACACAAAAGCTTTACTCTAAGATGTTCAAGAGCAGAGACTATATATACCAAAAGTAAACCCAATACAGGAAGACACATGTATGAAAATACCACACATTACAGAATAGAAGCACCACATTCCAAATTTATTAGCCCAACCACCCAAATTTGATTCTAACACTAAATCTAAGACGTTAAAATAAGAAAAAATTAATATTAGCATAAGAAATAACACCCTTACACAAAAACTTTATCTTGACACATATAGTTCAATCCAACACAAATGACTAAAACTAATACACACAAATTCTAATCCCTCCCTTCAAAAAAAAATCAAACTTTGCTCTAGATACCTAACTACAAACAGAAATTTAAAAAAAGTGCTTATTGGTCTACAAAAAGTAAGAAAACTGAAAAAACACCCAAGTTACAGAAATTTCAACGTTTAGCAAAAAAATGTGAAGTCATAAAAGAGGAAATCATATCAACAAACACACATCTTAGACCCCAATTATGAAGATAAATTCCACATTATTTCCCAGTTAAGTTTCCGAAAGGCACTAACAGATATACGAAAATTAAATCCAGAAACCCAATTAGAAAACTGTAGATCTAAAAAAGAAAATTGAGTAAATCCCCAAATATTATGACTTCAATCCTTTTATGCGCACATGTGCCTCCAGCATAAAATGTTGATAAAAAAAAAATTATATTTGGGATTTTTATCCCAAGGAATTTTATTTTGACCAAGTATATTTCTGTAACACCAGATATTTCTACATGTCAACAAAGAGATTTCCCCTAAGGATTGGTCAGATACTCTGAAAAAAGTTGTGCGAATCTACTCAATAATGTTTCTTTGAAAATAGCATAAACATTCCCTTGCCTGAAATCCATGCTTTGTTCACCTTATTTTGAATCTCCAAATTCATTTCTCCGAGAACACTATCTGACACTGAAATATTGCACACATTGCATCAACATAAATACTTTATAAGACGTCATATCATTTTTTTTGATGTTGTCATGATAGGAATCATTATTTCATCTATTTATTATTCTAATATTTTTGGTTCCTTTGCTTTTTAATTTTATGTTATTTATTAATCATTTCATAAAAAATTTCAATTTTGGATTTCTTTTCATTCTGTATCGTTCTTTTATTTTCTATTTTATCATTCTATTTTGTTTTCAATTTTATTCTCCACGGTGGAAAATAAAATTTAAATATCATCCAAATGTTCAAATTTCAATATTTGATATGATTTTAAATTTTTCAAGTTTCCCAACCTGTCTGATCCTGGATCTCCTGGATACACTGCTAGATGTGTACTGAGATTTGTAAAAACAGGGATACTGCGTGAAATTTGATCAAAGCCAGCCCCATCCACCCCCTAGCTCCCCTAGATACACACATGACCCCCTAATAATCTTTAACCAGCAACATATGAATATTTACCAAGGCAAAATACTTCCCAAGAAAACTAAGACTATATATAACATTTACTTAATCAACTCCACTACCATAGTCAACCAAAGACTGGCAGGGTAATACATGACACTAGGGTGTATAGGGGTGCTGTTATTGATTTTAAAAGTAAAGATCAACATCTAGTAGCGTCTAAAATTAATTTAAAGCTGAAATTTAGGAAGGGTAACTACCGCCCAGGAACCTATGAAGTTGATAATCTCTAGGATGAGAATTTGAGAGAAACTTTCCAGTAACAGTTTAATACTAAACTTAAGGGTTTATAATTTGATAATGTGGAAGTTGGTTGGAATAATTTAAAAGAAATATATTGTGAAGTTGCTGAAGGCGTCTTAGGGAAGAAAGCTAGGGCTGCAGCTAAGAACATTAGTGAAATAGCTTTATGTCTAATAGAAAGGAGAAAGTAATTGTACAAGAATTATTGGAGTGATAGATCATACTAAAACAAAAGGAATGTAAAGAAAATCAAAAAAACATTAGATTATGAAATAAGGAGGTATGGAGTGGAAGCCATGGATAAAATTGCCAAGGATTTTGAAGATTCAGCTAGAAGGCATCATAGCAAAATAGTATAGTGGAATTTTAATAAATTGAGAGGGAGTATTCAATCTGGTTTTTGACCCAGGTAACGACAGGAATGGGGTTAAAATTAGCGATAAGGAAATAATTAAAGAGAAATGGGCAGAGTATTTTGAGGATTTGCTAAACCAAAAAGGAGCTTCTTGAAAGGATTCAGATGCAAATTAACTCTCTTATTATAACTTGGAATTTACGTAAGATGTGTTGTCCAAGGAAAAATTAGTGAAAGTAATAAAAGGATTAACAAATAATGAGGCTCCAGGTGCTGAAAGAGTGGGTAACAGGCTTCCTACATGTTATGGCTCAATTTATGTTTGAAAGAATAAGTCACTAAGGCTAGGAATAAGTGAAGATGTAAAGGTGACGTTGGGTAATGAAAACATTGATCAGGTGGGCAGCTTCACTTATCTTGGTAGTATTGTTAGTAAAGATGGTGGGAGCAGTGAAGATGTCAAAAGTAGAATAGCCAAGACTCAGGGTGTTTTTTTCATAGTTAAAAAAGTTTTGAAGAATAGGAAGATAAGTCTGCAAACCAAGATTAGAATATTGGAAGCTACAGTGATGACAGTGGTCAAATATGGTCTTAGCGCCATGACTCTGAAGTACGGGTGTTCCGAAACGTGGATGAAGATTTTCTAGATGTTTTCCCCAGATGCTACTTAAGGGTTACCGTGGGCACCTAGCTAAATGACCGTATTTCAAACAATAGGCTATACGAAAAATGTGGTTCAACATATATATATATATATATATATACCGCTCAACATTATATTCTACTCTCTCGGGTTATAATGGGGGAAAATGTGAGATTGCGAGGGCTAAGTGTGCATATGCATCAGATTATTTTGTTATTTCCACTGGTACGCAAATTTCGTTTTTTAGCATTTTAGTTACTATTGAACGGGTTTGCTTCTTACTTATAGTTTGTCAGCAATAACTGTTTGAAAATATGGATTTTTTTATTTTTGCCAGGAGAAAGATCACGGATATGTGTTTGTTTATTTGTTTACTTTTTTGTTGCTGATTTTTTTTAAGGATTGATCGTATCGATCAACTAGTGCTAGGAAACTGTGAGATGTCTCATTCAAGGAAGCGAGTGCCTCTTTTAAGCGAGTAAAGAGATTGGAGGGCAACTAGGCCACAACTAAGCTAGACAAAAAATGATCACTTTCACCAAAAAAAAGACTTGACTTACTTGACTTAAGACTCCTGCCAAGGGTTTTGCGTAGTGAACGATGATACCAGGCGCCTCCAGATTGCCATATCGCTTTCCAGGCTCAACTTCTTCCACCGGGATGTGGCCTTGGGTGAGGAATTCATCGATTTTGTCTTTTCATCTAGTGAGGGGAGACATCATTTGGACTCCTCCCCCACAAAAAAGAAAAAACGTATAAAAAAAAACGCAACCATAAATACTAGAAATTAAAGACGAACCTTAATTTGAAACCATAAACCTAAACACAATATTTAAAACATCAAATATAAACTCGAGCCTCATAGATAAAAATATTAAATTGAACGGAACTAATCCACTAAAATATAAAAGTTTGACGTCTTACACAGTGATAAAAGCGCGAGAAAAAACAGCAAAATTAAGAGGCAACACTGCCTCTTATAGTGTTGCTCATTTCTAAGGCGATACAGATCCAATATTTGAATATTTATTTCTTATCCTAGAAGCACTTCATACGGAAGGGGTCTTCGTATAAACTTGACAGGAGCATATTTAAATGAAAATTGGAAAATCTTGCTGATTGGGATTTTTTTTCGGTTCAAGATTTATTCTATTCTGACAATCAAGTTTCACTTTATTTAAGATGTATATATTCACACACATAAAAGCTATTGCATTTTTATATTCTCTAAAAGAGGTTAACGTCTGTATGACGAAAGGATTATGAAAAAGAGGTTAAAGAGGTTGTAAGTAGAGATGCCTTATTGAGTCCTACGAGCACACCATATATGGGCAAAAGAGTCATTAGGGAGAATGATTGCGTAATCGGTCAATGACCTCTTTCTCCAGGTGTGTTTTTGGCACGCCCTCAGCGAATGTCAATGTTGTTATTGTTTCCGAGGCCAAATGTCAAGGTCAATGTTGTTGTTGTTTTGAACAGAGTCATTAGAGAGAACACGTGGTTAATGGGGCCAATGTTGTTGTCGTTTCCGAGCCAACTTTCTTTTCTGGTCAGTCTAGAGTTGGCAGTCATTAATCAAATTGTTTCCAGGGAGTGTCTGACAGATGACGTCAAGTTAATTAATGTCTTTAGAGTTCGACCAGAATTGTCTCCGAGACAAAGTTTTGATCACACATGACAGATGATGTCATGATTGATTGATTGACACGAAAGGGGAATTAATTTGTTGTTCTAAAGAGAATTGATTCACGAAAGGAAAATTAATTTGTTGTTTCTAACAAGAGAATCGTTTCCGAGCAAACGTTTTGATCTTAGCGCGCGAAAAGGTTTCCAAATAATTTGAAATGCATTGGCGCAGAGATGCCAAACAAAAGGAACATGCCGAAATTCCGTTTAGGGATAATTTTGGCGAAACCGTTTTAGACAGGTTATGGAACTATTTCGGCGAAACAGCTAGAGACATTTTAAAATATGATTTTGGAAGAGATTTTAGAAGAGAATTTAATGGTGAAACTCTGTGGTCGTTATAATACACAAGTTTCATTTGAACAGTGTTGTAAGGTCCTCTACCCCAACCCAAAGGGTTCCAATCCTCCTACCCCAACCCCGAAGGAAGCCTCCGGTACTCAAAGACCCCCCGAGCTCCCAAAGGGCCACCGGCGCCCCCAAAGGCCCACCCAGACCTCCAAAGGCCACCCCCGGGCCCCCAAGGCCCATCGAGCTCCCAAAGGACCAGCGGGGTCCCAAAGGGCCCCCAGACCCCAAAAGGCCATACCCGAGCCCAAAGCCCTCCCCGGTCCCCAAAGGTCACCAGACCCCCAAAAGCCCTCCCTGTGCCACAAAGGCCATCCCCGGGCCCCACAAAGGCCCATCGAGCTCCCAAAGGACCAACGGGGTCCCAAAGGCCCTCCACCGGTCCCCAAATGTCCCCTGGCCCCCAACTGCCTCCCGGACCCCAAAGGCCCTCCCTGTGCCCCAAACGCCCTCCCTGTGCCCAAAGGCCCTCCCCCGGCCCCCAAAGGTCCCCCGGACCAGAGAAGCGCCGCCGGGATGCGCCGTGGGCCAGGAAAGCGCCGCAGGATGCGCCGCAGGATGTGCCGCGGGTCAGGAAAGCGCCGCAGGGAGCGCGCAGGGAGGCACCGCAGAGCGCAGGATGCGCCGCAGGGATGCGCCGCAAAAAAAAGTAAACTAAAAATTAAAAATTTCGATCACAGAAGGGCATCCTCCCCCCAGGGCACCCCAAACACCCACCGCGGGCCCCCCCAAAGCTGCCCCGCTCCATTTTTTAATACTTTTTTTTTGGGTTTTTTTATCCTTTATTTAAAATTTACAATAAAAATTTCATTACTAAAACCAATTTACAAACTCAAAAAGTACCCCCCCAAGTCATAAATACTTTCTTCAATTTTTTAACATGGTATTTTTTTAACTTTTTACGTATCTTAAAATGAAATGAAATATGTGTACGGCTCTACCAATCATACTCTGTGCTTGTTCATGGACACGACGCGGCTTTTCCACTGGTACTCTATGGCAGGTTATCGACACTAGCGAGTTTATTGCATGCATTAAATCAGTATTTTTTACGCAGTGGAAGGATCAACACACAATTCATATCTGTAAAAAGTGAAGATGAATTATTCGACGAAAGTATGCGCACATGAAAAAATCAGTCGTGTTGAACGCTGACAAGGAGAAATACCTGAACTATGAAACGAGTGCAAGTGGAGATCTTATTGGCAATGTATGCATACGTTGTCATGACAGTGAGGAGTTAAATTCCTTTGGTGTACCCAAGAATTTCCATCATGCAAGTGGTGGATATGCGAGAGTAACATTACCAGAGAAATTAGTAGTCAAAGAAAATGCCAACTTAAAAATAATAGTTGAGGAAGAGGGACAACTTCTAGCTAATGGTTCTGGTAGCATGTTAGCCGTTGATAGATCTTATCGCAATTCTTCCGGTGTTAGCATTCGAATGAAAGCAAAAGGAAAAAGAAGACATGCATACAGCTGCATCAACATCATAAATCATATCATGTCAATGTGCCAAAACTTCTATATATTTAAAAATAATGTGACAATAGACAGTGAAATCTCATTCAGAATAAAAAGGACATTAGCAGACAATATCATCAATGAATATAAAGATGAATTGACGGAAAGTGAAGCGCAAGTGTACTAATAATGTATAATAATGTATTTAACATATTTTTATATCATTATTCTACATGTCATTATTTCATTAAAAATATCTTATGCATTATTTTGTTAAGTGTTCATTATTTTTAGGGTATGCTAGAAAGTCAAACGTTAAGAATATCTATTAAAAAGGTCAGAGATGTAAGAAAAATAATTTTAGAGATAATGATACTACTAGCAGGCTCAATTTTTCATAGAAGATAGAAAAGTTCAAGTTCTCTTCTGAATTTTACCAAAGAACACAATTCAATTCTAATTTCACAGAGAAAATAAAAAGCTTACTCTTCACTTTTAAGTTCACCAAGACATAAAAAATTTAAAGTTCACTTCTAAATTTTTCCGTAGAAGATAGGAAAAGTTATACTATGATAGTGATTATTTTTCATGAAGATAAAAAATTTCAATTTAATTCTAAATTTTCTTAAATTCAATTCCGACCTTTCTCAAAGAGAAGAAAAAATTTAAAGTTCTATTCCAAATATTTCCCCGGAAGAAGAAAAGTTCAACTTCGATTCTGAATTTTCCCAATGAAAATGAAATAAGTTATTGATCAAGTCTATTTTCACAAAATAATATGAAATTTTCCACTTCAATTCAGATTTTTCTCAAAGAGATGAAAAAATTTAAAATATTGTTCCAAATTTTTCTTAGAAGATAGAAAAGATCAAGTTCTAATCTGAATTTTACCAAAGAACACAATTCAATTCTAATTTTTCCAGAGGAAATAAAAAGCTTCCACTTCAGTTTTAAGTTTACCAAACATTAAAAAATTTAAAGTTCAGTTCTAAATTTTTCCTTAGAAGATAAGAATAGTTATACTTTGATTGTGATTATTTTCTATGAAGATAAAAAGTTTCACTTTAATTCTAAATTTTCTTAAATTCAGTTCCGACCTTTCTCAATGAGATGAAAAAATTTAAAGTTCTGTTCAATATATTGTCTCGGAAGAAGAAAAGTTCAACTTCGATTCTGAATTTTCTCGTTGAAAATGAAATAAGTTATTAATCAATTCTACTTTCCCAAAATAATATAAAAATTTTCCACTTCACTTCAGATTTTTCTCAAAGAGATGAAAAATTTAAAATACTATTCCAAATTTTACATATAAGATAGAAAAGTTAAAGTTATCTTCTGAATTTTACCAACAAACACAATTAAATTATAATTTATACAGAGAAGATAAAAAGATTCAACTTAATTGTTGAGTTCACCAATACATAAAAAATTTAAATTTCTGTTCTAAACTTTTCTGTAGAAGATAGGAAAAGTTATACTATGATAGTGATTATTTTCCGTGAAGATAAAAAGTTTTACTTTAATTCTAAATTTTCTTAAATTCAGTTCCGACTTTTCACATAGAGATGAAAAAATTTAAAGTTCTGTTCCAAATTTTTCATAGAATATTGGAAAAGTTATACTTTGATCGTGAATATTCAAGTTCTCTTCTGAATTTTACCAAAGAACACACTTCAATTCTAATTTCTACAGAGAAAACAAAAATCTTCCACTTCAGTTCTTTATTTCACAAAGACATAAAGAAATTTAAAGTTCAATTCTAATTTTTCGGTGGAAGATGGAAAAAGTAATACCATACTTGTGAATATTTTCATGGAAGATAAAAAGTTCTAGTTCAATTTTAAATTTTCTCAATGAAGTCAAGGAAAGTTCAAGTTCACTTCTGAATTTTCTCAATGAAAAAAAAATTATTCATTGTTCATTTCTATTTTTTCCAAATAATATAAAAATTTTACACTTTAGTTCAGATCTGTATCGAAGAGATGAAAAATCTAAAATACTGTTCCAAATTTTCTCAACGAAGCGAAGAAAAGTTCAAGTTCTCGTCGGAATTTTAGCAAAGAACACACTTCAATTCTAATTTTTCCAGAGAAAATAAAAATCTTCCACTTGAGTTCTTTATTTCACAAAGACATAAAGAAATTTAAAGTTCATTTCTAAATTTTTCGGTGGAAGATAGAAAAAAGTAATACCATACTTGTGAATATTTTCATGGAAGATAAAAGTTCTAGTTCAATTTAAAATTTTCTCAACGAAGTGAAGAAAAGTTCAAGTTCCTATTCTGAACTTTACCAAAGAACACACTTCAATTCTAATTTCTCCAGAGAAAACAAAAATCTACCACTTCAGTTCATTATTTCACAAAGACATAAAGAAATTTAAAGTTCAATTCTAATTTTTCGGTGGAAGATAGAAAAATTAATATCATACTTGTGAATATTTTCACGTAAGATAAAAAGTTCTAGTTCAATTTAAAATTTTATCAACGAAGTCAAGGAAAGTTCAAGTTCTCTTCTGAATTTTCTCAATGAAAAAAAAAATTAGTCTTTGATTATTTCTATTTTTTCCAAATAATATAAAAATGTTCCACTTTATTTCAGATCTGTCTCGAAGACATAAAAAATCTAAAGTTCTGTTCCAAATTTTTCACGGAAGATATAAAGTTCAAGTTCTCGTCGGAATTTTATGAAAGAACACAATTCAATTCTAATTTCTACAGAGAAAATAAAAATCTTCCACTTCAGTTCTTTATTTCACAAATACATAAAGAAATTTAAAGTTAGATTCTAAATTTTTCGGTGGAAGATAGAAAAAGTAATACCATACTTGTTAATATTTTCCTGGAAGATAAAAAGTTATAGTTCAATTTAAAATTTTCTCAACTAAGTGAATAAAAGTTCAAGTTCTATTCTGAACTTTACCAAAGAACACATTTCAATTCTAATTTCTCCAAAGAAAACAAAAATCTTCCACTTCAGTTCTTTATTCCACAATGACATAAAGCAATTTAAAGTTCAATTCCAAATTTTTCGGTGGGAGATAGAAAAAGTAATACCATACTTGTGAATATTTTCACGGAAGATGAAAATTTCTAGTTCAATTTAAAATTTTCTCAAAGAAGTGAAGAAAAGTTCAAGTTCTCTTCTGAAGTTTACCTAAGAACACACTTCAATTCTAATTTCTCCAGAGAAAACAAAAATCCTCCACTTCACTTCTTTATTTCACAAAAACATAAGGAAATTTAAAGTTCAATTCTAATTTTTCGGTGGAAGATAGAAAAATTAATACTATATTTGGTCTTATTTTCATTGAAGATAGACTTTTATATTTAAATTTAAAATTATGTCAGCGAAGTCAAGAAAAGTTCAAGTTCTCTTCGGAACTGTTGTAAAGAACACAATTCATTTCTAATTTAACAAAAGACAATAATAATTTACCATTTCAATTCTTTATTTCAAAAAGACGTACAGAAATTTAAAGTTCAATTCTAAATTTTTCGGTGGGAGATAGAAAAATTAATACCATACTTGTGATTATTTTCATGGAAGATAAAAAGTTCTAGTTCAATTTAAAATTTTCTCAATGAAGTGAGCACATGTAACTGAACGAAG
>NC_142796.1:12103550-12148824 GCF_049724085.1 Artemia sp. Qi Xiang Cuo
TTCTAGCGAGGAAGATCTATCTTCTGATTCAGAAAAAGACAGTGATCCTCTCTATCGACCTGAACTAGATGCAATAAGCCTTTCAGAACTAAATTTCCGAGAATCTGATCAGGAAGTAGCTGAGGCTCTTCAAGAAAATGTGGATTATGATCTCTTTTCAGAGATTAATGTCAGTGTTGGCTGTGGTTCTAGTTCAAGTGCCATAACAGGTTCAGTGGCAGCAGAAAATCAGGATCACCTCGAGATTCCCAATAATGCTGAACCTGTGCAAGAAACAACCGAACCAGATCTAAATAGTCAAAGCAATACTGTGGATCATTCTAATTCACGTAAAAAGACCAGAAAACGAATTTTAGATAGGAAGAACTGGGTTAAGACAAAGATAAAGGCAGCAGTAAACTCTGGTTCTGTGTATATGAATCCTAACAACCAGAAAACTCATGGGAAAGAGAAGAAAGTGAAGGATGTTGTTCGTAATAAGGATTGGCATTATAATTGCAGTCAGGTTATTGCCTCTGAAGAGAGACAAAAGATTTTGATGATTTTTGGAGACTAAGTAAGAATATGAAGAAAATGTTTTACTTGAAAACAACTAAGACCGTTCCAACCAAGAAGAAAGCGGAGACGGCAGGAGTTGCACACTGCGATATTATTTTGTCGTTAACACGAAAACAGTCCGGATTTGCAAGACATTTTATTTGGCTACTCTTGATATTTCAGAGAGAAGAGTTTACTACGCACATTCAAATGTTGCTACAACAGGAGTGCCAAATCCCAAGGCAGTACAGGTACCTCGAAATAAAACTAGTAACGAGGACATTGAACTGGTGAAAAAGCATATTGAATCTTTCCCGTGCGTTGAATCGCCTTATACTCGAGCGAAGTCTACCAGAAAGTTCTTGGAGGCAAATCTATACATTCGCAAAATGCATGAACTGTATCAGGAATGCTGCAGAGAACTAGCAAGAAATGATGTTAGTGAGTTCAAGTATCGTGAGATCTTCAACGCGCAGTTTAATTTGTCATTTCATATTCCGAAAACAGATCGATGTCATGTATGCGAGAAAAAACGTGTAAGTGAAGAAAACCGAATTGAAATGGATCAGGAAGTAAAAGACAAGTATGAGGCTCATGTGAAAAGTAAAATTGAGACCAAGATTGAACGTGACGTGGACAGGTCAAACCTATCTATTCCCCTACTTTGTTGTGATCTGGAGAATATTTTTCCGCTGTCCCGGGGTAATGTTTCTTCATTTTTCTATAAAAGGAAGATAACTACATTAAACCTCACGGCAATTCTTTCATTCCAGAGAAGGACTGGAGAGAAAAGCAATGAGGTATACTGTTGCATTTGGTCTGAGTTTGAGGCTGGACGTGGAGCAAGCGAAATAGCTAGTGGACTAGTGGCCATACTGGAAAAAGTCCTTGATACTTACCCTGATATCTGCCAGTTAATTACTTGGTCGGACTCCTGCGTGTCCCAGAACCGAAACTCAATTATAAGCTTCGGCATCCAAGATGTTCTAAGAAGATTTCCTCACTTAGAACAAGTGGTTATGAAGTATTGTGAACCAGGTCATTCGAGTATACAGGAGGTTGATGCTGTACATAGCACAATTGAGCGGGGGCAAAAGCATCTTGATTTGCTTTCCCCTCTAGATCTGGTGAGGAAGTTACTGAAAGTAAGAAGGATACAGCCTTTTAATGTCCTGCAAATGACCCAGTCAAAGTTCTTTGACTTTCAAAAGCCAGCAAAGCTGTACAAGTACTCGTTGGTACCGTATTCAAATGTAAAACAACTTGAGTTCCGTCAGGATAACGCTATGAGAGTTTGGTTCAAAACTTCCTTCTCTGGAGACTTGCAAATGGCTACTATATCACAAGAATGTACTTCGGTTAAAAAGTGTCCCAATACTTCGGCTGTCCGTGTTGTTGAACGTCTTGTTTTGCCCAAACTTTGTGGCAAAAAGATTGATCTACCTGAGGGGAAAATCAAAGATGTCAAGTATCTCTTAAAGCTCATCCACAACCAAGACAAGGAGTATCTTGAAACCAAGATTGAACAGTACTACAAGGCCAAGGGGGATGCTGAACGTTTGGAAGCCTCTCCGTCTACGCAAGATCACGGTCCGGAGGAGGATTCCACTGAAGCAAAACGGCGGCCGGCAAAGAAAATCAACAAAAAATAAACGTTTCTGACGTTTTTTGTAATTTTTATACTTTTTCAAATAGTATTGCTGTATCAGAACTCATTTTTCGTATCTTCATGGTGAAAAAAATAGGCACCCCACACCATTTTATCGTATCTAAGTTTACTCCCATTTCGTTAAGGGCAAATTGTCGTATCTGTATTTCATTTCCATCTCATATTGGGGAGACCTTCCTTGTTATTTTTTCTCTTTTTTTATGTATTTGCGAAGAAAATCGGTTGTACCGTGTAAGTTCCAGCAAAGGTGAAAGTCGTTTTTCTCGAAATTTTGAAA
Organism: Artemia sp. Qi Xiang Cuo; assembly: GCF_049724085.1. Classification (NCBI taxonomy): domain Eukaryota; kingdom Metazoa; phylum Arthropoda; class Branchiopoda; order Anostraca; family Artemiidae; genus Artemia; species Artemia sp. Qi Xiang Cuo. The sequence goes on from NC_142796.1 coordinate 12,106,034, forward strand.
ACCTTAATTACGACAAAACCACTCTCAGGGGACGATATAGTGATTGTTAAAAGACATTTGGGGAAATATAATTTATATCGTTAGAAGTCAAGAAAAATTTAGTTTATTGTTTTGTTGCTATAGTTTATTGTTGCTATTGATATTGTGAAAGCTCCATCGGATATAGTAATACAGATCATTACTATAGAGTTACTCGAACTTCAATCTTCATTGTAGAGGAGGAGAGTAAATAAAAAGAGCAATAGCGCTGCCTACGTAAAGAACAATGTTAGCACAATGTATTGTTGTTTTTTGTTTTTTTACCAGGGCACTTCGTATCGAAGAAGTTGTCACAGAAACTTAGAAAAGGGCTCATTTGATTGGAAATTGGAATGGCTAGGGCCCTATTTAATAGTCGAAAGTGATTGGAAGGCAACTAACAACCCTTCCAGGGGGAGGGCCATTTCCCCAAACAGCCATTTCCCCAAACACATCCAATCAAAATTTTGAGACAGCCAGTTCGTTCAACATAGTAGTTGATTTCCAGATAGAAATAATGTTTTTGATGAGGACACTCCCCCAACAACCCTTAGGGTAAGGGTTGTAGGTTATACCCTGGGGGCATATAAGGTTTTTATAGATTTGTTGTAGAAACTTCGAAAAGGCCTCATTCGATTGAAAATTCAAAGGGTTAGTGCCCTTTTTAATGGTTGGAAGTGATTGGAGGGCAACTTATCCCCCTCTCACGCCCAACTTTTCCCAAAAAACATCCAATCAAACTTTTTAAATAGCCATGTTATTTAACGTAGTTGAAAGCTTTGGAAATTAGGTTTTGGGGGATGACAACCCCCCCCCCCACAGCCCTCAGGGCAAGGGTTGTAATTTATGCCCTGAGGGTATATAAGGTTTTTATAGAAAGTGTTGTCGTAGAAACTTTAAAAAGGGCTCATTCGATTGGAAACTGAAATGGCTAGTGCCCTTTTTAACAGTTGAAAATGATTGGAGGGCAACTAATCCCCTCTCACGCCCACCATTTCCCCAAACACATACAATCAAAGTTTCGAGATAGCCATTTTGTTCAACGTAGTTAAAAGTTCTGGAAATTATGTATTTGAGGACATTATGTATTTGATGAAATTATGTATTTGAGCTCTGGGTGGACAAACCACCCAGAGCCCCTAGGGCAAAGGTTGTGAGTTATGCCCTGGGGGCATATAATGTTTGTATAGATAGCGTTGTCGTAGAAACTTCAAGTTTCTAAGTAAAGTAACCTAAGTAACCTGAGTAAAGAACGATGTTGGCACAATGTATTACCTTTATTCCATACCAGGACACTTCGTATCGAAGGAGTTGTCGTAGTAACTTGGAAAAGGGCTCATTCGATTGGAAATTGGAACGGCTAGTGCCCTTTTTAATAGTCGAAAGAAATTGGAAAACAACTAACACCCCTTCCACGCCCAACATTTCCCCAAACACATCCAATCAAAATTTTTAGATAGCCATTTTGTTCATCGTAGTTGATTTTCAGACAGAAATTATGTTTTTGAGGAGGACACAGCCCTCATGGCAAGGGTTGTAAGTTATGCCCTGGGGGTAATCAAGGTTTTTATAGAAAGCGTTATTACAAACACTTCAAAAAGGGCTCAGTAAATTGGAAATTCAAAGGTATAATGCCTTTTTCGATAGTAGAAGGGAATTGTAGGATGACAAACCCCCCTTTCAACTTCTCTTTTTCCCAAAAACACCAAATCAAAGTTTTGAAATAGTTATATTGTTCAACGTAGTTGAAAGTTCTGGAAATTAGGTCTTTGAGGATGACAACCCCAAACAGCCCTCGGGGCAAGGGATGTACGTTATACCCTGGAGGCGTATAAGGTTTTTATAGAACGCGTTGTCGTATAAACTTTAAAAAGAGCTCATTCGATTGGAAATTGAAATGGCTAGTGCCCTTTTTAATAGTCGAAACTGATTGAAAGGCAACTAACACCCCTTCCACGCCCACCATTTCCCCAAACACATCCAATCAAAATTTTGAGGTATTCATTTTGTTTCACACAGTTTAAAGTTCAGGAAATTATACCTTTGAGCAGGACGCTCCCCCCACAATCTTCAGGGCAAGGGTTATAAGTTATGCCCTGGGGGCATATAAGTTTTTATTGAAATCTTTGTCATAGAAACTTGAAAGAGAGTTCTATCGGTTGAAAATTCAATGTGTTATTGCCCTTTTTAATAGTCAAAAGACATTTAAGGGTAACTAACCCCCCTCTCACGCCCACCTTTTCCCCAAACACATCCAATCAAAATTTTTAGATAGCCATTTTATTCAGCGTGGTTGAAAGTTTTAGAAATTAGGTCTTTAAGGATGACAGCCCCTTCCCCACAGCCCAGGAAATAGTAACGGTTAGTACCCTTTTAATAGTCGAAAGTGATTGAAGGGCAACCATTCCCCCTCTCACGCCCACCATTTTCCCAAAAACATTCAATCAAAGTTTAGAGATAGCCATTTTGTTAGAAGTAGTTGAAAGTTCTGGAAATTATGTATTTAAGGATGACAAACCTACAGAGCCCCCAGGGCAAAGGTTGTAAGTTATGCCCTTTGGGCATATAAGGTTTTCAGAGATAGAGTTGTCGTAAAAACTTAAAAAGAGGCTCATTCAATTGGAAATTGAGAAGGCTACGCTTTCCCAAGGCCAGAACATAACTTGTACTTTACTGAAAAAAAAAATGAATGTCAGTTTAATTGTCAGTTTATTATACATATACTGATATTTAGTAATCAAAATGTTAATATTATTGGATTTATTTAAGCAATAAAAGTAAAAACATTTATATTTTTTTCAGTAAAGTGCAAATTATGTTCCTGGCCTTGGGAAGGCATAGGGGTTTTGAGCCCAAATTATATTAATTTCTGCTCGTTTTGAGTTTGACTCGGTTATTTACAGTAATTTCTGTTCATTTTGTATTTCATTTATTTATCGATGCTGATTTGTGAGAGTTTCACGCTTGTAAGATTATTTGATTTTATCTTTGCTCATTTTTGTTTAATGAAGTTCTTTACTTTTCATTGAAAAACTTACTTTGTGGAAAAAGTTTTTTTAATTAATCATATAACAAGGCCTTTGGGGTTGAAACAATCCTCGAAGACTAGGGGCAAGGGTCGTAAGATATACTCCGGGTGATTTCAGTTTTTTAAGTAAGGAATGGCTGTTTGCCTTTAAAAGATTCTCATTTTGTTTCCCTGAAAAAGACTATGTCAATATAAAACGAACAAAAATTAATTTTAAAAAAAAATATTTCAACAAAATAAGTTATTAAAAAAAGTAATGAATTCCATTAAACCAAAATGAACAAAAATAGAATCAATTTATCTACCAAGAAAAATACTACAGATCATTATCAATAAATAAATGAAATCCAAAACAAACAGAAACTAAAACAAATAAGAGTAAAACTGAAAACGAGCAGAAATTGATATGAGTAGGGTTCTAAACCCCAAGCTTTTTAAAAACCAAAATATAATTTGTAATTTACTGAACAAAATTCTTTTAAATGTTTTCACTTTTCCAACTTTAAGAAATCAAAAATCAATTAATATATTAAGGAATAAATATCAGCATAGACAGGATATGTATATTAAACTGACAATGCAGATTTTTTTTCAGTAAATTCATTTACAATTTTTTCAGTAAAGTACAAATTAATCAGTAAAGTACAAATCCAATGGAGTTTCCACAATATTAATAGCAACAATAGCACGTTTTTACTCTCCTATAGTGAACTTCTATAATATGAAAGATCTCTACATTCTTCTCTTTGTACAAAAAAAAACAACAAAAAAAACTGGACAACTTTTTATAGGACCTGATCCCCATTTAAAAAAAAAATAGCAAACTTAAGCATTAATTCGAAAGCAAAGACACACAATTTATGAGTTTACTTTATTTAATAAAAGGCAAACGAATAAGCTAACACATAAACAAATTTTTCTAGATTGGAATAAAAACTTTCCAAAACAAAACTAAACCATTTCCAAGCAAATTCCCTTGCCTTTTCTGAACTTGACTTTTCAGCATGTCAGAGAACATCGGAAATTCTGCTCCATAGTTTTCTGGTTTCGAAGCTTTCAAGATTTTTCCATTCCTCATGTTTACTGCTAACCAGGTGGTCCCCAGTGTCAAAACATCATACAGTGAAATATCCTTATAACTTCTCATCCTTATAACTTCTCTCTTACATAGATGCTCATAATCACTTAAACTCTCGTCAGAAAAACCAATTAATCTCGCCACTACGCATTGTAATAACGAATTTTTCTTACTGACAAATAAATTTGCAGTTTTTATTTTAATACTGCGCAATACAATGTCTAGAGTAATCTCGGCAACGGCAGCAATGTTGTCCATATATAATTCCCTTTGGCTCAATTTTTTAGATTGAAAAGCTAAGTTTATGCATAATTTTGTAAGATATATTAAAGAAAGGACATTGAATAGCTAGTAAAATGCTTGTACGCATGACTGGAAGTTAGAATGTTTTAAGATTTGATTATGCTACCCAGTTATCCGAATTTACATCCTTATAAAAGCCTTGCGAGTGTTTTGGTCGTTTTTCCCGGCCTAATTTCTGATCTTAATTTTTGTTACTTCCTAAAAGTGAATTGCATAGACACTTGAATCCCTGGGGAAAGAGTCCAAAATGGAGGGATTTGTCCTCTTTGATTATTTTTAAGTCAATTAGAGTAGGACTTATAATTTCTCTTTCCTTTTTCACCGATCTCCTTTTTTCCTATTGCACCGGTTCGTATTTCTCTTTCCTTTTGCACCGATCCTTATTTCTCTTTCTTTTTGCGCCAACCTATATTTCTCTTTACTTTTTCACTGATCTCCTCATGGATTGAAAAATAAAAATTTCCTTCGAGTTTTTTTTTTTGACCAAATCATGTGACCCTGATTTCATTTGAAAGTATCAATTCTGTTCATCCGAGTTACCTTACTCTTTCAAAAATGAACTGTCTTTGTTTGAGCTGTTCACCGGGTAGGATAGTAAAAATTAAGCAATGTCGAAAATACAGCATTTGTAGTCAAAGCCAAACAAAGAACTAAACGATTTTATTTTTGTAGTCAAGTACGCATGGAAATCGCATGGTTTCCCACATCGCGTAATAGCATCCTTAGCAAAAATTCCATCAACACGGGTCTAATTAAAGGTGACATTACAAGATGCAGAAAATCATGTGTATTCAAACAAGTCGCATGGTTTAGCGCATAAATTCGTGCAAAAAATAAAGTCTAGCAGTTCTGAAAACCCAGTCTGTTTTTGTAGGATTACCCATTGTGTGAAATTTCTTAATGTTTTCAGTTGTAGATAATTGAATAAAGGTTTGGAAGATGTCTAATTTGAACAATTATAGGACTTAAATGCTTTTCAAATTGAAGATATTGACAATATTGTCCATTCTGCTAGGAAAAGCGCATCTCCGACCACATGGATCCATTTGGTTTACCCCGTTATGTAATACAAGCTTGATAAAGTACGTCTCCTCTGAGTGGAGAAACCTAGCACCTAGGCTCAATTCTAACTACAACTCAAACCCTTTTGAATGGTGGCTATGTTGCCATGTAATCAAATATTTAAATAATATCTCCCTCCCCTCCTTCCTATTATTTGCAGCAATTCCATACTAAGATACCCCAAACACACCACGGTTTTTCCGCTGCTTTGGCAGCCATAAACAATGCATTTTCCAAATGTCATTACCTTGAGATCTGATTGAATGTCGAGTTAGCAACCGAACTAAGGTTGTGACTTAAAGGCTCAGTCGTTATGCGCGGTACGAAATGTGTGTTATGTTTAGAAAAAAAGTCGCTACTAGTATATCCTTATACTGTGGTTTTCCCCAAGGGTAATCATATCAAACAAGTGATCTCTGAAGATCGTGAGAGGCCTCATTTGATCGGAAATCAAAACAAGTTCTACTGCCTTTTTTAAGTGACCAAAAACATTGGAAGGCAGCTAGCCCGAATCCTACGCCCCTTTTTTTCCCAAAGTCACCCGATCAAAATATCTTTCGGAGAGGGGGTTGGGGATATTTCCTTCAGGGGGAGGGGGTACTTGAAAGGATCTTTCGAGGGATTTTTCCGTGGAGGTGTATTAAATTTTAAAAAAAATCAGTTTTTTCAACTAAAAGTAAGGAGCAACACTAAAACTTATAACGAACAGAAATTATTGCGTATATGACGCCTCACTCTTTACGCTAAAGTTTTATTTTACTTTTAAATAAGCTTATTCTAAATAAACTGCCCTTTGTTTTTCCTGAGATATTCTTAAATAATTGGAACAAAAAGCCAAACTTTAGCGCGAGGGCTAGGTATTGAGGAGGGGACAATCCCCCTCATATACGTAATAATTTCTCTTCGTTTTACGTTTTAATGTTGCTCCTTACTTTTAGTAGGAAAAAAAAACTTCCCTCTTTTTTGTTTTTAGATTTGAAATGGAAATAAATTCCGATGGGTTTAAAAGCAAGCCAGCCGATTGGGGAGGGGGACTTCCAGATCGTGTTCTATAGTTTAAAAATCCCCTTTTTTGGTATTTGATTGAAAGAAAAGCAAATGTGCCTTCCCCTATATTTTCAAAAGTACAGGTTTTTTTGTATCTTCTTTATATATATATATATATATATATATATATATATATATATATATATATATATATATATATATATATATATATATATATATATATATATATATATATATATATATATATATATATATATATATATATATATATATATATATATATATATATATATATATATATATATATATATATATATATATATATATATATATAAAACACAAACATAATTCTTGCCCCTCTCTTATTTTCACTAATTGGGTAGATAGTCTCTGTTTACAAGTATGTTGTTTCAAGTTCGAAACGTTGCTATTACACCTAAAGACCGTGTGCAACATTTTCACTTTAAAATAATTACTAAAAAGCCGTTTACCGAGATATGCTGTTACACCTAAAGGTCGTATACAACATTTTCAAACTAAAATAATTGACCAAAACCATTTACCTATACGTTGGTACAAAGTAGTTTACCAGGATATGTTGTTACGCTTAAAGGTCGTATCCAACATTTTAAAACTGAAATGATTGCTTAAACACCGTTTACCAGAATATGTTACACCTAAAGGTCGTATCAAAAATTTTCAAACAAAAATAATCGGCAAAAACGGTTAACCTTTACGTTGCTAAAAAGTCCTTTACCATAATACGTTATTAGGCCTAAATGCCGTATCCAACATTTTCAGACTGAAATAATCATCAAAAAGCGTTTATTGAGCCGAAATCAATGGGATGATGAGTAGGTTAGTGTATTTTAGGCAATTTAAGTCCTGAAAACGACTCTGAAGAGCTGTTGGCATTTGCAAATGACAGTAAAGTGACCTTCTGTGTCTTTAGGCATGAAAGAACTTTTATATACCCTATAATATGAACCCTATAATATAAAGAAAGCTTTATATTATAGGGAGTTGTATGCTCAGTTTTGTATTCTCTCTATACTGTGTATATTTTCGCTGTTGCGCGAAAAGGCCGTATCTAGCAGCATTCAAAGAGAGAATCAATTTTTCAATGTATGTTTAATGTTAATCGAGCTTTGAACCTCCTAAGTCACATTATTTTGTTGGTCATCCCTTTGAGAACAGCTTAGTAATCGGTTTGGGCAATTACCTCAAAGGATTTAAAATTTCAGCTGCAAAAAAAGCAAAATTATAAATCAAAGTGTTTTTCAGCTTTTTTTTTTAGACTATTCGTTGAAATTTCTCCGGTTTTGCTGTAGCCAATTTGCTTCAGATAAATAAATCATATAATGGACCGGGAAAAGAAATGGGTAATAAAATGACCCAAGAAATAACACAGCATTCCTAATGACTGGGCAATAAAATAAATGATCCTAGAGTCGTAGACAAATGCAAAATTATTAAATTGCCTGACACTATCAGTCATTATTTATAATAGCCAAGTATTTTAAAAATTGCCTAGAATATCAAGTTGACACTACCATATATGAAAATATACCGCTGCCTATGTCCTTAAAAAAATGATGATATACTAAAGTTCTTCAGAATTCTCAGGTCAATTCTTCAGAATTCGACACATTTGCTATGGAAAATACACAGGTACATTGTTAAAAAACTGATGCAACATCTTTTTTAGAGAAACCAAAATCCATACACTTGCATTATTGTCTAAAGCGTATGTACCTTTATGTTCGAGTGTGCCCAAACTGGCTGTCCAGTTAAGCAGCTAGTACCTGGCAACAGTGACATAAAACGCAAATTTGAGTTACTAGATAATGCTACAAAAATTTTGACAAAACTTAAAAAAAAGTCTAGTAAAACAGCAATAATGACCGATAGCTTCACTTTGGGATACTTCTATTTCTCAGTTATGATGCCTAGACCATTGTTATGCAGCACCGATTTAGTATTATACCTTACAATCTTATAATATATAAAGTTTTTTTCCGGTACCTTGGAAAAAGAAGGATCATTAGAGGGGAAGTTTATTTCCCGAGAGGAAGGAGAAGATAAAAAAAAATAAAGGAGTCCAAATATGAGACATAAGAAATAGCGAAATTCTTCTCCTTCTCCACCTCTTGCCTGAATACCTGCATATCAGCAATTAAACTAATAAGGTAAATTGAGAATTCATAAAATACTTTACTTATTTACCAATGTTTCTAAATAATTATTACAAAAGAAAAAATCAAATATAATTTTAATCACTTTGAGGTGAAGCTGATTTTGACCTTGGCGATCCATGCTTGGAAGCAGGAGAAGTTGACCTTGATTTTGGGGATCTAGAACGGGATTTTGAAGATGCCGACCTTGACCTAGATCTAGAACTTGAAGAGCTTGAACCAGAGCGAGAACCACTACGAGAACGACTACGTGACCTTGAAACACTTCTTGATCTTGATCGAGACCCTGATGCTGATCTTGATCTGGAAACGGATCGGGATCTAGAGCGTGACCTAGATACTGAACGAGAACGGCTCTTCGAACGAGAACGGCTTTTGGAACGAGAGCTAAAAAAGAAAAGAGAGCCCCTTTAACTTTAGATAATTGATTAAAATCGAAATTCTTATAACTAATAATAATATATAATACAATTGCAGTTCAAGATCTCACCCTCAGGGTTGCCACCGTCAGTAGGATTTTACTAGGTCTAGTAAAAAAAAAAGAATTCTAGTAAATTTAGAGGATCTAGTAAAATTCCCGAAATCTAGTAAAAACTAGTAAAAAGTCATGATTTATAGTAAACAAAACTTTTTTTATTTTCCATGAATTCGGGGAAAAAAAATTATCGTAAACATATGACAATTTACCATTTTTCTTTGTCTGTTTTACATTTACAATTTTGCTTGTCTGTCTCAGAGACAGACAAGCAGTCACCTATTTTCATAAACAGACACTTCACTTCCGGCGTTTAAAGGTCGACAAAATCAGCTTTCTGTGTATCAAATCTCACCAACTAAAAATGAAGCAATAATGACACTTGGATTTGTGATGATTGGGAATCTATTGGAATCAAAACAAAAAAAAACAGGTGCAATCTAGTAAATTTTTCCTCTCCGATTTAGTAAATTCTTCCAGGTCAGGGTGGCAACCCTGCTCACCCTGCGAGACTTATGCAATAAGTGAAACTTTTCTTAAATGAAATTTTGTTAAATGAGATTAGTTTAGTTAAAGATGGCACAAGACAGTGCCTATAGGTGAATACTGGTTCAACTTTTGCAGGGAAGCGGGTCATTAGAAATGGCGTCTCTCATGGTAGGGGATTTAACAGCCATAAAATACAGTATTGGAAAAGAAAATCGGAGATATATATATATATATATATATATATATATATATATATATATATATATATATATATATATATATATATATATATATATATATATATATATATTATATATTTACGATGTTTTCGGTGTTTTATTATTGTATTTTATGGCCCCCAATAAGCCAAGTCTCCGAACAACTGGGCCGTACAACCGTTTTACGTTTTTAACTGTGTTTTCGTATGAATAAAATGATTGATTGGACTAGCAGCATAACAGCTAATAATTAGTAAGAATTATACAACTATAATTAATTATATTATGTATTCATTAAAATATCAATATATTAATATGATATAAAACTATGTTAATATATTAATATAATAAATTATGATTTAAATATCTATATCAAATTATGTTAATAATAATTGTTGGAATAATCCTTTTTTCCACAAAATCACCTTACCCTTTTCTTCACTATAGCGCAAGTCAACGGGATCGAAACATATTTTCTTAGACGTTATTGTTCAATATACGGTCTTTCAAAGAAGAAGGCCAAGCTATAATTTGATCATTTTTCTGGGAAACATACTATATCTTATACTACACCTATATCTATATACTATAGCTTAGTCAACTCTTCAAAGAGCCCACAAATCCCAAGACCAAAAACACTACATATGATAGAAATACTATTTTTAGAAGGTCACAGATATTTAAATGGAAATAAAACCTTGACAATATTGTATTTTTTTTTCATTTTTGGGGGGAGGAAGGGGTGTTTAAGGAAGCTCCCACCTTTAGCGCTTTTCACATTGAAAATGTTAACAAAAGCTAATAGCACAAAACCAAACAACTTACCAGGGATATGGTTCTAGGCATTTAACCCCCCCCCCTGGAAAAAGCCGGGGTACAAACAAACTTTAAAAAACGAATAACAAAATGTGAACTTCATATCTACTCCCTTATAAAATCTAGGAATACTTCTAGTCTACGCTGTTACAATGGCAGTAAAGAGTAACACTAAACCCCAAAATGAACAGAAGTTATTCTGTATAGAAGGACTTCATCCACGCCTCCACCTCATGGTCACAATAACTTCGGAGGGGGCTGATTAGATCAGAAATTGGAAGTTTAAGTGTTATTTTATAAGTCGAAAGTGATTATATTTTTCGCGGGGTATTTTCCGCAGGTGGTGGGGGTATTTTCTACGCGCGGGGGCGGGCTGGTTCTGGGTTCTTTTTTTTGCGAGGATGGGGTATTACGGGGGAGTAGATAAACACTGGCGCCCCAGGGAAATAGTTTGGAGGCATATTGGTTAAATTCCATTAATGTATAGTTTCTTTAATACTATAAGACGAATTCTATGCCCTTGCCCTTGCCATCTTTGGTATTAAAATTGCGATGTAGAATGCAAAGCGAATATAATTTGATTCCCGTATCAATTTGATGCGTATTTCTTTCCTGTATCAATTTGCCGTGTAAAATTTCTGGATGCTTGTTTTCCCTCCGGAAATATATATAACATTCATCTCGTTACCTGTGACACGCCGGCACTTCAAATAAGAATGAATTTCATTGGTTGGCTTTGGCTCGCCTTATATTTTGCTTTTGACCAATAAACAAAGCCGGGATGAAATCTAAAACGCTTAATATCAACACTTCCAAGCGGGATAAATCGGCCCCGTCCCGAGGTAATATATACTTTAAGTCTTAAAATAATCGAATATTCCTTAGAATAAAACGTGAAACTTAATACCTTTTTGACATGTCTTTTCTAGGTCATATTTCCCCCTTACTTCTCATACAAGATCTAACATTGAGCATAGATATTTCAACATTAAAACACTATTACAAAGCCGAGCTCTATATCTATTGACTATAGAAATCAATGTCTATCAATATTAGTCTAGAATTATATATATCTGCAGTCTCTAAATATGTATAGACTATAAATTTTTGACATTAAAAAACAATTTCAAATCTGAGCTCTATGACCTACTTCCGAGTAGAATATCAAATAGGATACGAAACTTACACAGAGGCAGACCTCGAACGGGAACGAGAAACAGATCTTGAAGCAGATCTTGAAACGCGTGATCCAGATCGTGAGCGGGAACGAGAACGGGATCTAGAGACAGAGCGGGATCGTGATTTCGTTTAGGAAGATCTTGAACGAATACGCCTTCTAAAATAAGAATAAAAACGTCCTTATACCTTGTAATAAAATTTTTTTTATTTTCCATCATTAATATTGTTTAGCTCTCGTCATCTTTTCAACTTTTCTCAAAACTGGTTTTATTTTCATCATTATTGCTTTTTATAATGTGTTAGGTAATACTGGTTATGCTTTTCTAAATTTTGGCATTTTGCCCCTTCTCGAAAAGATCTTTTCTCACAATTTGAAGAATTTTTGTCTTAAATAGCCGTTTTTAGCGTCAAAACAAACGATTTGTCAATATCGTATTGGATAACAGCCAATTTGTAAGGCCACCAGTCCATAAAACTTTTTTTTTGCACGGAGCTTTTCCTACTACTAACATATATTTATCTTATCAGCCTAGAATTATAATTACCACCAGAATGATCCAAAATTTTATTAGTTTTCAGCTGCCTACAAACATAGATGCATTAGCTTTTAATAAACCACAGATAACAGGCCTATACACAATTTTGTTTTTATGCCTATTGTTGCCAAGATACAATCTTGCGAGCTACATAATAGCTAGTTACTACTACGAAAATTGCCTAGAGTATTCTTTTATAGCCATTCAGAAAATATATTTATGGGTACGGTCCATTGATACCAAGTTACCATCTTGTCACTTGCACGGTTGTTTGCTACCTTTTCTTTGCTATTTTTCAGAAAAAAGATTTATGGCTACAGCTCATTGTTGCTCAAGAGAATATACTTTTTATTTTATGGTATTTCATTTCATATTCATCAAGTAGGCACACTTGTGCCTCTATAAAGAGGCGACCTACCACAATGTTAAGCGATTTCCGGTCCTAGCGGTCGCAGAGAGACAGCAGTAATTGCATTTTGTAGCCCAAGCTCAAACTAAGAAACGTGCATAATTTCACTCCCCTCTGACTTTATCTTCAAGGGTAAAAGTGGGCCGGAAGTTTCGACCCTCCGACCACAGTCCCCCTTTAATGTTGTCCGATTGGGCTGAAATTTAGAGGTTAAGTTTTCCTAGGGCCCGGAAGCTTATCCTCGAAATTTCATCTCAATCCGATCACTCCTTCCTTGTTTTCCCAAAACCAAATATAGCCACTTAAAGTTCATTTTTTTTTCTTGTTAGCCACGCCTACAGGCCACAGTTGGCAACTGATCCGGGTGAATGAGGACTAATTCGAAGCAGAATTCGACCTGTTAGGGCCTTTTGATATTTTCAGACCGAAAAAATTATCCCCCGAATTTACATTTACGAAAAACCTTGTTTTCCGATAAGAGCCCATGTTATTTTTTCCCACCACAGCCCCCCTTTAACGTTGTCTGATAGGGCTGAAATTTCGAGAATAAGCTTTCCTAGGGCCTGAGAGCTTATACTCGAAATTTCAGCTCAATTTAATCAATCCTTCCCTGTTTTCCAAAAGCAAAATATCAAGTTTTGTGGGGATTTGCTTGCGTCAAAAATAGATTCCACATACTAAAAATACAATCACAATTGTGTCTCTTTAGTAAAGCGGTCGATATTCCTGACTGTCAGGCGGAAGACCCGGGTTCGATTCCCCGTCAGAGGAAATTTTTTATATACTGAATTTAAATTTTAACAAAGAAACTCAGTTTCTTTTTTAAATTATTTGAAAAAAATTACGTTTTCTAAAGAGTTAAAGAGGCTGAGTTACAAGGTCGACCCTTAAAGCACCCTGTCGAGAAAGAAAAGAATAATACACAATCATCTAACGGTTAGTCAAGCAATAATAAGTAATAAACTTTACAAAAACGTGCAGAAATTATTTGAAAAAAACTACGTTTTCTAAAGAGTTAAAGAGGCTGAGACACAAGTTCGAACCTTAAAACGTACAGGGATTAGAAGGTACAGTTGGGGGGCTGCTGCCCCCCAAACCACTCGCTTTCGCAGCCTTTATATTAAAAAAAAATTTTTTAACTGAAAGTAAGGAGCGATATTAAAGCTTAAAACGAACAGAAATTATTCCGTATATGAAAGGGGCTGTGCCCTCCTCAACGCCTAGCTCTTTACGCTAAAGTTTGACTTTCTTACAACTCTTTTTTTTAAACAATATAAACTTTAGCGTAAAGAGCGAGGCGTTGAGGAGGGCACAGCCCCTTTCATATACGGAATAATTTCTGTTCGTTTAAAGTTTTAATGTCGCTCCTTACTTTCAGTTTAAAAAAAAATTTTATTTAAAGGCTGCGAAAGCCGGGGTTTGGGGGCAGCAGCCCCCAACTGTACCTTCTAATCCCTGTACGTTTTAAGGTTCGAACTTGTGACTCAGCCTCTTTAACTCTTTAGAAAACGTAGTTTTTTTCAAATAATTTCAAAAAGAAACTGCACTTGAAAAAGACTACAAAAAACTTATGAATGTCTCAGTAGCTTTTTATTTACTAATTTTACAGATGATACAATTGCATCATTTAGTAACACAACAAGCAGAAAATACCCTGAATACGGTAGCCAACTACACTTCCTTATGTTTATTATTTTTAACTCAGCCAGAATATCCACTGAAGCATCAAATGACGGCTACACTCATTTTAAGAGACACAAAAAAAATTTATTTCATATTATTTTTATTAATTTATTTTTTCACCCGATTCTTGAAAAAAAATCAAAAACAAATTTCCCTAAACGTTGGAAAAATTCGAAAATAGCGACGAAGACCACACTGCCTTTCCATAACAAACAACAAAAGCACCAACAACAACAGGGAAATCTTTTTGTAGGAAAGTGAAGATAATTTGAATGAATATTTTTTTTCGGCCCTATTTCCAATTTCCCTATTTCCTATTTCCCTATTTTTTCCCTATTTTTTCTATTTCCTATTTCGGCCCTATGTCCAAGGGTCGTCCTCACCAAAAATTTTTATTTTTGGTTTGATTGGTCGCATGTTGTTGTGAGTCTTTTTTCTTTTATATATTTTTTTCTTGCTGAGGACGGCCCCTGGACATAGGGCCGAAATATTCATTCAAATTATCTTCACTGTCTTACAAAAAGATTTCCCTATTGTTCTTCGTGCTTTTGTTGTTTGTTTGGAAAAATTCGTTGGGTGAAAGAGAAACAAAAAGAGGAAGTGAAACAAAGTGAGAGGAAGTGAGAGAACAAAGTGAGAGAACAGAGTGAGAGGAAGTGAAACAAAAAGTTCTTCGTGCTTTTGTTGTTTGTTTGGAAAAATTCGTTGGGTGAAAGAGAAACAAAAAGAGGAAGTGAACAAAAGGAAGTGAAACAAAGTGAGAGGAAGTTAGAGAACAGAGTGAGAGGAAGTGAAACAAAAAGTTCTTCGTGCTTTTGTTGTTTGTTTGGAAAAATTCGTTGGGTGAAAGAGAAACAAAAAGAGGAAGTGAATGGGGAAGGGGCAAACCTTGTTTTTCCTTCTTCATCCGACTCTTCAGAGGAGCTAATTATAGCTTTAGAGACAACTTTCAGTTTTTGCTTCGTACTCATCCCTTGATCTTCCACTTTTTTCCCCTTTCCTTTTGGCCCCTTCTTCTTTCTCGGTCTCCCACGCTCTTCATCTTCACCGTCTGATCCCTTCTTTCTTCCACGGCGTTTTCCCTCAGAATCCCTGAAATAGAAAAAAATTGAAGAAAATTTGTAATCATATGAGCAACAGGATTTACACATCAAAAAAACTCAACAAAACAAAAATAAAAAAACACAAAGAAGAAAAGTAAAAAAGAAGAGTGAAGCTTTGGAGGGGTGACAGAGGGGAACCTGCCTCGGACGTACAAAACTTTAAGGGCGCAAAATTTCAAGTATATAATCCGATGGTTATAATCATTTTGTATTTTTTTAAATTTTATTTTTATACAAATTAAATAGAGGGCGCAGTTGGCTGTAAGAACAGCCAAGTTGAATCCAAAATTTTCATTTTCATCACCATTCCTTGAAAATGAAAGTAATTTAGTGACTTTTTTTTTTTTTTTTTTGTATTCAACTCCTGTTAGTAAGCGAACATTTTGTTAAAATTTGGCATGACAATTTATGGGAGACAGGGGGAGGGGGCGCTAATCAAGATTTTTCCCTGGCGCAAGAGAGGCCAGAACCGCCACTAATGATCACTATCTTTGACCACTATGTAGTTATCAATTTTAATTACAGCCTACAAACATCAGCCGAAAATAGTTAGGGGGGGGGGTTGTTTTCTTTTCTTTTTTATAGTTTTAAACTTATTTAATTGAATATAGAAAACAATTAAAGTTTTCTATTTTCAGAATGTAGTTAAAAAAAAAAAAAATCAGTATTTGACGACAAAACTATTTTCTATTAATTATTAATTAATTAATTTCTATTAATTATTCTATTAATTAAATTATTTTCGACAAAACTATTAATTGCTAGAAAATTATTTGAGAAGAAGAGAAAATTATTTCTCTTAAAAAAGAAATAATTGTTAATTGTTTCCTTTAAAAAGTCCATAATTTTAAGGAATTTTCTAACAAACGTATTTAAGAGTTTGTTCAATCTTAAATCAAGCCCCCCTCCCCAAAAGAGATTTAATTGATGTACCTAATGCAAACAGGTACGCAGGATTTTTGTTTCAAGTGGAGGGGGGATAGCAAAAAATCGGGAGGGATGTAATATTAAAAAAAAAATTATCGGAAGGAGTGTAACATTAAAAAAAAATCATTAGAAATTTCGAATATTAACTGCTGAAAAAATAAACAGAATTTAGGTTTTTTGGAGGACGAAAACTCTGAGGCCTCAATCCTGCGAGTGCACCTGAACCGTTGAAAAGCTCCTAGAGAAGACGGGAAAGGTAACCTGAAATTGAACGTCATAATATTGCAAACCATTTTTGTGGCAAGTAAAAATACAACATAAAAACGATGAAATTAAATAATTTTTACACTCTAACATATTGTATTTCTTCTAAGAGACGTTGCGCATTAAGCCAAAATAGAAGTTTTTAATATGTTTTAGCCAAGGCACAAGAATTTGAAGCTTAAAAACAGTGGCTTCGAGAAAGAAATTCTTTACTGTTTAGATTTGGCTCTAATAGAACTTGCGATAGACTTTTCGAAGTAGATACAATTATATATTTATTATTAATTTTATTAATCATTATAACCATCTCATGCTCCCCATGAAGGTTTTTGGTATGTCTTTATTTTATTAATTAATTAATAATTTATTAATTATTTTCATTTATTAACTATGCCCTCAACTTGATTTTAATAAAAATACAATTCGAAAATTACAAAATAATTAGTCATTCAATAAATTTATTTGAAATTTCGTGCCCATAAAATTTCTTCACCCAGGGCAAGTACCCCCTCTGTCCCTCCCCTAAAACCCCTTCTGCAAGTGGAAGAGCACAAAACAGGTTGTTTTACAGTCTTACTGTAGTAGATTATCAACATAAGACGGTTACTTCACATTATTCGAAAGCTGAGATTCTTCATTACAAACATAACAAATTAAATTTTTTTTTTATTTGTTTTGGGTTTTCCTAGATTGGAAATTAAGTTGAAAGCACAACAGAAACATGCAAAAATAGGAACATTCACCTATTTCTAAGCAAGTATAAAACATTTTCTAACAAAAAGTCTAAGTAAGATCATTATTCTGGCCTTGAGAATGGATATATCTGGAACTAATAGACCTAATAGACCAATATACCCAATACACCTAATGAAATAATAGACCAATAGACCTAATGGTGTAAAGCTAAGTTCTGAAAGAGCGCGATAAAGCATTGCTGGTGATAAAATAGTTCACGGGGTGAAACGGAATCACTTGGTAATCCAAAATGACGGCTTTGTTTCTGCTTTTATTATTTCAATTCTAATGGAGCGATCTTTATTATAAACCTGGATTATGTACATTCTATTGTTCAGACCTAAACCTACAACATATACTAATATAAACAGAGAAAAAGCAGATTTTCAGAAAATAGTTTGTGAAATTTCCCCCCCTTTATTTATTAAGAGCTAGGCTACTCATTTCAGATTTAAAAAATACTGAAAGTAGGCTAGACGGAAGCTATTTTGTACCCCTAGACGGGGACTGAAAGTAGGCTCGACGGGAGCTATTTTGTACCCCTAGACGGGGACTGAAAGTAGGCTAGACGGGGGCTATTTTGTACCCCTAGACGGGGACTGAAAGTAGGCTAGACGGGAGCTCTTTTGTACCCCTAGACGGGGGCTAACGGGGGCTGAAAGTTTCAAATTCTAGATAAAAATCTACCAGCCCACCTTAATCGAGATTTAGACCTAGATGCACCTATCACGCTTCCCTTCTCCTTTTAAAGAACTCACGCTTGTTTGCATCTAAGCACCTCAGCTTAAAAAGCTTATAATATAGCTTTTATAGAATTATATAGCTTTTATAGAATTATAATATAGCTTTATTATAATATAGCTAATTATAATTATAATATAGCTTTAGAATTATAATATAGCTAATATAATATAGCTTTTATAGAATTATAAAGTCAATGCTATTTAATAGTATAAAGCTTACTTCTTCTTCTTCTTTTTTATTGGTTTCTCTCCTCCTTCTGGTAAGGGGCCAACATCACTATCATCAGAAACGTATTCATCCTTCTTCCTTTTCCTGTCTTTCCTTTCTGGCATTTCAATAATCATTGCATTCTTCATTTTCTCTCTGTATTCTTCACGAATTTGGGCTTTCTTCTCTTGTTCAGCTTGACGGAGCTCTTGAAGGCGTCGCTTGAAAACAAAGTTAGATTAGGATATGGTATTTTTTGGGGGAGTGGAATGACGAAAACATCATTCTCAAAAACTGTCCAAAATTTTAGCCTCCCCATCTCCTTTTTACACCCAGAAGTAGTTTTAGAAGGGCGCTTTCCCCGGGCGCAGACATTTTCGGGGCAAAAAAATTTCAAATAATTATCTAACGGTTATAATTATTCTTTCATTTTTAAAATTTTATTTTAATCAAAATAAAGTAGAGGACGCAGTTAATAAATGAAAATAACTAGTAAAATTTTAATTAATTTATTTTTAAAATTTGAATAAAATTTGGAAAATAAATAAAAAATAATTTAATAGTAATAATTAAATCATTTAAATGATAAATTAATAGATAAATTGAATATTATTTTGTTGATAAATGAAAATTATGTTAAAATTTGGCCTCAAAATGTTTTGGGAGACAGAGGGGTGGGGGGAGCTAATCAGGAGCTCTCCCCAGGTGCAAGAGAGGTCAGAACCACCACTGCGAACACCCTATTTACGTATGACACACTCACTCCTTTAGTGAATAGATAAAATAGCTGTCAACCAAATAAAGTGAATTCCGGTGGGGGGGGGGAGATAATCATTAGACATCCTTTTGTTTTAATTTTCTGAGGTTGCATGCTTCGTGATATAACCATTTTCTTTTTGCTGGTGTATTTTATTACTGTTTGGTCAAAACTTGGTTATACAAATTTCCTTTTTCTTTCTTTTGGTTTTCTTTTTCTTTTCGATTTTTAGAAAAAGAACCATACTTGGTCAGATTCGGGCCAATTCTTTGGGCTGATTTTCGAATATAGGTAGCTTTTTTCGCTTTTCAATCTTTTTAAGACCATATAATCTTTATATCTTTTATTGCTGTTGTTTTACTTTTTGGAGAAAGGGGGGGGGGTGTTGAATCAGAAATGTTCTGTTACCTCAATTTCACAGAGAAACAATTACCATGAATTGCAATATCTATGAATTTCATCAATGAGCTATTTAAATCGCTGTTAGTATTCGAAAAGTATATTTATTACTTTCATTTATTACTATCAACATATAAGTATTGCTACTGTTCGATGTCTACAGCTACAAGTTAGAAAAAAATCTTAAAATGATATCTGAGGCTGTTGCCAAGGGATAAAGTCATCCCACAAATAAAACACGAAGAAATGTTCAGACCGCCATAAATGATAGAGAAGAAACGGAGTAAGTGGTAGAGATACTCCACAAGACCAACGGTTCACTTTGTTTCATAGATGACTCACGATTTGATGGGAAATCAGGAACTGAAATAGTGATATACCACAAAACACCTGATTTGGAGGTTGGATCGTCTAGGTAGTTATCATCTGGGTAGATTTGCTGCAGTTTTCTGGAGGAGATATTTGGAATAAAACAGATATCGGTGCACAGAGCCCTACAGCTCGAGCACTGGTGCAGAAAGAAAATACAAAAAGAAATATGTGTTCTAACTGATAACCAAGCATACCTGAAAACTCTTCAGAATACAAAGACCCGGCAAAGAAGCGAGTAGGAATATTATGAAGCATTAAACAGTCTCACATCCCAAGGAAAAAGAATTCCTCTGATGTGGGTCCTTGGACACTCTGGGATTGAAGGTAATTAGATAGCAGATAAGGCAGACAAGGCTTGAACACCACCGACAGGCTATGAATCAGAACATTTCATATTCATCTGTCGGAGCTACTGGAAAGCGGTGAAAAGGACATGGAGTATTTGAAGAGTGGAATAGGATTGACATAGGAGAGTGGTAAGCGGCGATAAGGAGGTGGAGAATAGGAAGAGTAGAACAGAATTGGCATAGAAGGCTGGTAAGCAGCGATAGAGAGGTGGAGAATCTGCATAGGAGGGTAGTAACCGGTGATAAAGAGGCGGAGAATTGGAAGAATAGAACAGAATTGACGTAGGAGGGTGGTCAGCGGCAATAAGGAGGCGGGGAACTGGAACAGTAGAACAAAATTTGCATAGGAGGGAGGTAAGCGGCGATAAGGAGGTGGAGTATTAAAAGAGTGGAACAGAACTGGCATAGGAAACATTGGCAATGAAAAAAGGAAGCAATTTCAAAGTCTAATCGTGTGCTGAATAGGTACGTAATTAAGCTGAAAAGACCGGAGATAAGAATAGTGACTGAAGCCATAACAGGAATTGGAAACTTTGGGAAGCACTGTGCCCGTATTGGAATGGTCAATTCTGCATTTAGCCAAAAATGTCAAATGGCCGTGGAAACAAAGAGAAAAATGGTAGAAGAATGTCCAGCAAGTAGACATGGCCTGGAGACTTTTTATGGGGTAAACATTAAGCTGGAGGACATAGAAGGGGAAGGAAGAGTCGAACCGGCGGCAAAATATATGATAAAAATCGGATGGGGTGGGGGGGGGGCGCAAATCTATCTTTGGTTACCCTAACAAATAATTTTTTATGGTGTGGAGGCAATAGGTCTCTAAGGCATAAACCTGTAGTGTATGGGTCCACCCGGCCATGAGATTAAATTAAATGGCTATTGCTGTTGTGTAGAAAAACTGTCAAACAGACCGCTGAACTTTTTATTTGCCTAATAAATACTAAAGCTGGCGACTGAATTTATGTGGTACGAAAATATTACTCCAATGAGGAAACTTCCTATGAGGGAGTGAAGAGGAGGTAGGAAGGAGAGAAGAGAGAGAGAGAAAAAAAGGAACGCTAAACAGAGGGAGATAGAAAGAGGGGGGGGAGAAAATAAGAGAGAGAAACCTGTTCTTCTTCTTGTCTTCTCCTGACAGCAAGCCTTTCTTCTTCTTGCTTCTGCCGTATAGCCCTTTCCTGCTCGTCCACGGCACGAGCACGAGTCACGTGATATTGCGCCTGGAAGAAACAAGAGTGAAAACAGGTCATTAGGATTCTTGAAATCAAAAAATAACTTTCAGACCTGCATTTTCTAAACGTAAAAAAAAAAAAAATTAAATGGTTAAATATAGTGTTTCTAAAGCCTAATGCACAAATATTACGATTGATAAATCGTTTTATTACCCACTAAAAACATAAAAATGTTACACTGTGGAATACAAAGAAAAAGAAACAACAAATATCACACTAGCTTAGATATAGACAAAAATTCATATAATTAAATCCTTTCATAAAAAGGAAAAAACAGCGATTCACATCAAGCGAATTATGAAAGGCTACTGACAGTTCCGATGCGGTAAGAATTCGATTAGCCAACGTTGCCATTCAATCAGATATGGCATCGTTGCCATATCTACAGTTGCCATTCAATTAAGGGCCCTCAATTGGAATTCCCAACAAGAACTTCCCATACTTGTAAAAACCCTTATGGATCATTTCTTTATTCTTCTCCGTAACCAGCCTCCAAAAAGGTACTAAACAAAGAGTATGTGGGATCACAAACGCATTATCAAGGCGGGTCAACACAGTAAGGTTATAAAGAGCCTTAGCTCTAAGAAGCGTTCCGTAAACACTTCTAGTCTAAAAGTTAAAAATCCTAATTTTTGAGATGTCATAACATATATCAAACAGATCGTGGTAACGAACTGTAAGTAAGAAGCGACCCGGCTCAATGGTAACCGAAACTCTAAAAACCGGAATTTTGGTACCAATACATACATCAAAAGAATCAGATTTTAATTTTGATTTCAAATATATAAGTTTCATCAAGTTTAATCTTACTCATCAAAAGTTAAGAGCCTGAGAAAATTTGGCGGATTTTCAAAAAAAGGGGGAAAGACCCCTAAAAGTTATAGAACCTTAATGAAATTCACATCATCATATTCAGCGTATAAGAGAACCCTACTGTAGAGGTTTCTAGCTCCTATCTACTAAAATGTGGAATTTTGCATTTTTTGCCAGAAGAAAGATCACGGGTGCGTGTTTATTTGTTTGTTTGTTTTTTTTTTGTTTTTTTTCTAAGGGGTAATTGACCCAGTGGTCCTAGAATATCGTAAGAGGGCTCATTGGGACGGAAATCAAAAGTTCTAGTGCCCTTTTTAAGTGACCAAAAAAATGGAGGGCAACTAGGCCCCCTCCCACGCTCATTTTTTTCTCAAAGTCATCCAATTAAAATTTTGAGATAGCCAGTTTGTTCAGCATAGTCGAAAATCTAAGAAATATGTCTTTTGCGATGACTTAATCCCCCACAGTTCCCAGGGGAAGGGCTGCAAGTTATGAACTTTGCCCATTGCTTGCATATTTTATTGTTTATTGGGAAGTATACAGACATTTTCAGGAATATTTTTTTTTGGTGGGGGGGGAGGGGGGCTGGAGGAGGGGGTTACTCGGGAGAATCTTTCCGTGGAGGATGTTTCTTTGGGGTAAGGGACATTTCTATGAAGGGGGCGCCGGATTTCCAAGCATTATTTCAAAAACGATCAGAAATTAAATTTAAAAAAACAAGTTTTTTCAACTGAAATTAAGAAGCAACATTAGAAATTAAAACGAACAGAAATTATTACGTATATGAGGGGGGTCTCCTCCAAGTCAATACCTCGCTCTTTATGCTACAGTTTTTTTTTAGTGCTTTCAAAAAAGCTATCTATTCTAATTAAAATGCCGTTGTGATTCAGGGGTGTGTGAATTAAAAATTTTTTTAACTTTTAACGTAAAGAGCGTGGTATTGACTAAGGGGAGAACCCCCTCATATACGTAATAACATATAGCCTACGTAATAAAAAAAAACAATAAAAAAAACAAGCGATACGGCTCAATAGTAAGCGAAACTTTTAAAAACGGAACTTTGATGTCAATAAATGTATCAAAAGAATGGGCTTATAATGCTGATTCTAAATATATAAATTTTGTTAAGTTTAGTATTACTCATCAAAGGCTACGAGCCTGAGAAAACTTACCTGATTTTTTAAAGAGGGGGGAAACATCCCCTAAAAGTGAAAAAATTTTAATGAAAATCACTGTCAGATTCAGCGTATCAGAAAACCCTATAACATAGGTTTCAAGCTCATATCTGCAAAAATCTGCAACTTTGTATTTTTTTCCAGAAGAAAAATATACGAATATAGAAGTTCCTTACGTAAGTTAATTTGTAAATTACGTCAGAACCAAATTTAGAGACAACCATTTAGCAAAAGAAAAGTAAAATTTTTATGCAAATTTTGTT
This sequence comes from Artemia sp. Qi Xiang Cuo, assembly GCF_049724085.1. NCBI lineage: Eukaryota > Metazoa > Arthropoda > Branchiopoda > Anostraca > Artemiidae > Artemia > Artemia sp. Qi Xiang Cuo. Next base: position 12,129,869 of record NC_142796.1, read on the forward strand.
TACTTATTCAATGACGGCGAGCCAAAATAAAAGCTGCATTAACTAAAAAACGATCAGAAATTAAATAAAAAAAACAAGTTTTTTAAACTGAAAGTAAGGGGCGACATTAAAACTTAAAACCAACAGAAACTATTCCGTATATGAAAGGGGCTGTCCCCTCCTCAAGGCCTCGCTCTTTAGCTAAAGTTTGACTCTGTCACACGACTTTATTTTTTAAAACAATAAAAAAAAACTTTAGCGTAAAGAGTGAGGCATTGATGAGGGGACAGCCCCTTTCATATACGGAATAATTTCTGTTCGTTTTAAGTTTTAATGTCGCCCCTTACTTTCAGTTTAAAAAACTTTTTTTTTTATTTAATTCATAAGAAATCTGGCACCAAATCGTAAATTCAAGATAAAAAAGGTTCTATTATGCTAATTATGCTAAGTAATAAATGTTTAATTAATTAATTTTGTTATTAATTAATTAACTAAAATAAAAAATTATATACTAAGAATATAATATAACAATATATTAATAATATTTAATAATATATTAACTAATAATTAACTAACTATTAGTTATGTTATTAATTAATTAACAAAATAATTATACAAAATAAAAACTTTTGCTTATTCTGCTAAATTCAATCAAGATTGAAGTTATTTGCTCTATGCCAGAAATAAAAAGTGTGTTATACAATATTTTCTTTTAGAAATCTTTTCTTATAAGAAAGAGATAAGAAATAAGAATAAGTCATACTTTTGACAAGCAGTTATTAATTTTCCCATATGTGAATTTTGCCGTTTTTCTTACATAACGAACGCCGTTTTCTTATATGCCGTTTTTCTATTTTGTATAAGTTATTCTTGTTTGTGCTTATGTATTGTGTTTGGTGTTTTGTTTTGTGTTTGTGTAGGTGTTGCGTTTATGTGTAGTTTATTCTTGTTTGTTTTGTTTTTCTGTCTCTCTCTGATAAGTGTTCCTTAATGCAGAACCAAGATAGTTTCACACTATTTTTTTTTATTTAGTTATAGAAAGTTCGACGAAAACTTAAAATTAAGTTTTTTTCTATATTTGTATTCTTTCATTTTATTTATAAATGCAGTAAGGTCTAAAAATTCATTTTACTATTAGAAGTGTGGAAGTTCAAATATTTGATAACAAAACCTATTGATGGGGATTTTATTATTAACATTTTACTTAAATGTGCAACTTGAGTATTCATATAAGGGCGTATCTATGATTTTTGTTAGAGGAGAGGGAGGTCTAGAGGAGGTTAGAGGAGGAGGTTTAAAATTTTTAAAACAAGCACATCAAAAGTTGTTTATATGCATTTTTGTTACGTTTTTACATGTCAGAAGCCAGAACTAGTCAAAACCAGGGGGTTCAAACCCTATACCCTACCCCTGGATACGGCTTTTGACTGTGATCATAACCTGGGTGACGTCCAGGCGAAACCGTATCATCATCTCCGAAACAAAAGGACATCACATTTTGTGACTTTCAGAATATTCAATATAATTTTAAAGCTTTTTATTTTGGTAAAAACAAATTTCAGTGTATAGTTTATTTGTTTATTTTAGTTTTTTCTATCGTTAAAATTTTTTATCCAATTCACATCTTAATTAAAAATTTTACAAGTGCTATATATTTCTAAATATTCGTTTAACACCTAAAAAAATAATTAAAATAATAAAAATTGCGAAAACATTTGAGACCGGAGATCGCTACAATGCCTAGCCTAGATTGGGGTATAAACTGCCCTGTGTTAAAAATAAAAATAAAAAATAAAAATGAAAACTGCCACCATGTCTGAGACAGGAGATCACTACAGTGCCTAACCTATCCCGAGGCCAATACTGCCCCAGGTTAAAAAAAAAATTAACTTCAACTGCCACCATGCCTAAGACAGAAGTTAGCAATGCCTAACCTAAGCTAACCTGGAGCCAAACTACCCCAGGTTAAAAAAAAAACAAAAAGATTAACAAATAAAATAAAAAATTCAATAATTCTTGAGAAAGGAGATCACAACAATGCCTGACCTTAGCTAATCCAAGGCTAAAACTTCCCCAGGTTAAAAAAAAGTAAAATTAAAAATGCCACCATACCTGAGACAGAAGATCGCTACAATGCCTAGCTTCAACACTTGCCACAGCTAAATCATACTTCATTCGATCTCCATGACTTGACAACCACTGAAAGTATCTCTGAGAAAGCTGCAGGTCACTAACAGCCCTCAGGACAGTATCTAACACTGACTTTTCATCTTTCAAAACCTGCGTTGCCAAACGCTGAAGAACCAAAGCCAAATTAAATAGAATCACTGTATCCTGGGGTGCTACATGCTGAGCCCGAGTGAGTGTCATTTTTGCTTGTTGAAGATTTCCAGCACGAAATTGGGCACGTGCCAAATATCCCAGTACTTCGACATTTTGATGCTTATAAAATTTCCTTAAACAGTTTTCGTACATTTGGATAGCACTGACGAATTGCTTTTGTTCAACATATATATGTGCAATATTAAGCCAGACATCACAGAATTCGGCTGTTGACTCGCGAACAGACGCAAAAATCTCCCGTGCCTCTTGTATAAAGCCTTTATGGGCTAAAACGGCACCAACACCATTAGCCGCCCATATATTCCTTGGATCATTTTTCAGCACAGTTTTATACATATTCAAAGCTCTCTCTTGATGTTTCTTCTCCTTTTCCTTATCCCTCGATGGCATGTGCAGCATCTGCAGCCAGATATTCCCCAATGCAATAAGAGAATAGCTATCATTAACAGTGGTTGGCTGCTTCAAAATACGCTCAAACTTCTTCTGACCCGGCCCCCATTCCTGCTTACACAAATGCAAATTCCCAATGAGGGACCAAGCATCTGGATGTTCAGCGTTAAACTGCAATGCTTCTTTAAACCAATCAGAAGCTTCATAAATTTGTCCTCTGTCTCGCGCCATACATCCTAGACGTAGATAGCAGTCGATGTAATTAGGGTGTTCACGAAGGATGTCTTTATAGATTTTTTCAGCAGCATCAAGGTGACAAGTCTCTTCATGAAGACGACCAAGATTGTAGTTCAGCGTAACAGCTAAAGAGTTGTAATAAGTCGGTTCGTTATCAGTTTCTGCTTTGCACCGTTCCAGCGCATGAACCATCATGTCTTTCGATTCGTCCAGATGACTTAAACGGTATTTTACGGCTGCAATGTTGTTGACGATTTCTGGCGGGATTGGGGCTATACTTGAGTCTTCTTTGAGCAGCTTGACAGCAGTATTATATGCATTTAGTGAGCCCTGAAAATAAAATTGTGTTTACAATAAAACTATTAACTATCACACTTCATTTGTAAAACGTAACCTAAGCTTCTGAAGCCTCTTCGACATTGACGCGTTGGTTTCTCACACTCAGCAACGCAAGCTCTCCCATCACATTTGCGTAAGAGAGATAGAAAGCTTGGGTAACAAAATATATCACCTCACAAGAATAGTATTAGTGCGTAGACTTTAAAATTGTGCTTCTTGGATTATTTTTGAGGGTTTTGATAAAAAGATTGACAAACTCAGTGCAAGAGTGATCCGGACTGTATTATTAAAAGCTCTATTAGAGCCTTACCTTACCATGGGGATTGAGTAATATTGTCAATGATATTTGCCTGGGTATTTTATTAGACAAAAATCTCTTTCAAACATCACTGTGCTCTTGTGAAACTTATGCTCTCCAGAAACCTATTAGTTCTTCGGAAGCTTCGTCATTGCTTCCCTGGTTCAATAATAAAGATCCTCTTTCACACTCTCATTCAACCCTATATATACTACTGTCCAACAGTATGGCTATCAAAATTCTCTTCTTTTACCTTTTTCTGTTTTCAAAATATATAACAAAGCAATTAAATTAGTGTCTGAGGTGACACACCAGCTCAGCATAAATTTATTGGATGGTCAATCCACATACATTTTTTTTTCTCTTGTTTCATTTTTAAGTATTTTCATGGACTCATCATCAACATAAGTATTTTCAACAGTTACATATTTTAAAATCTGAATTACGCATTGAATCTTGTGTTTCTTTTTCTCTCAGAAATGATATGGACATCTACATTCATAAAATCAAAACTGTAAGATTAGATTTCAATCCAGTTTTATGTTGTGTCTCCATCTGGAATTCCCTACCAGTTAAAATTCGGTTATGTCATTCCTATGGACATTTTAAAAACAGCTAACCAATCACCTCTTATGCCTAGACAGTTAGTTCTCTCCTCCCTCCCCCCCCTCTATCTTTCCTCTTCAATTTGTTTATTTCATTTATTTTGATTGGTATGGTAGATTTTGGTGTTGATTAGTTTTTGTTTCTTTCTTTTTCTTCTTGTCCTTCTGTTTGATTTTAGTGCTATTATTTAATGTTATGTTTAGTCACCCACTCTCACAGGCCAAAGAGCCTTTGTGAGGGTCTAAAGTTCTGTAATTGTTTTTCTCTGTTTCTTTTAAATAAATTGCTTGATTGATTGAAAAACAATAAGGAATTCAGCAAAGGTATGACTAGTTGCTAATTCCTAAATTAATTAATTCATTATTTGCGGTTCGTTCTTAGCAGTAGGTTTTGTACCTAATCAACCGGAAGTCAATTTTTTTTCACAGATCTAAAGGAAACACCGAGCAAGTGCTTCCATTCTGTCTATCAGCCCAAAGATTGTTGGTCACTTTTAAGAGTCACCTTGAACTAGTACCTAGCACTAGTGTAGGAAAAAATCAACAACAACATCTAACGTTTGGCGTGTATTGGCACTTTTTAATCTTTCCAACTTTAACTTTCAGGAACTAAGACCAGACATCAATAACACCCAAATTTTTTAAATTATCATCATTAAACTAACTTTGTCATATAATTCCACTAAAAAAACACTACACGAGATTTTTTTCTTTTTTTTGCGACACTAGTCCTAGGCTCCACTACTACAAGTTGCCCTTTTTATATCAGCCTTACTCATTATGCTATACCCTTTTTTATTCAGCCAGTCAAAGTTAGGTCATCTGTTTATTCAATTACTTAAAAAGTTCAAACGAACCTAAATCAAAATTCTGTTGTTAAAGGAATGAAAGAGAAAAAGAAAATGAAAAATTAGTTGGAAACTTCCAGAAGAAACAAAAAAAGAATGCAATGTGTCCAGTATGAATGCAGAAATTAATTGATGGACTTCTCAGAATTCAGTTTAGTTACTTAAGTTACAGTTTAAGAATTCAGTTTAGTTACTTTAGTTACAGTTTAAGACCTCGGTTTGAAGATACAGCCAGGGTTCGCCAGTCTACAGACTTTTTTGAGAGGTTAATTAAAAAAAATTTTTCCACAAAATAAGTTTTTCAAAGATAAGTAAAAGACTCCATTAAACAAAAAATCAGCAAAAATCAAATCAAATAATCAACCAAGCATTAAACTACCACAAATCAGAATCGATAAATAAATGAAACCCAAAACGAACAAAAATTACAATAAATAACCGAGTCAAACTCAAAACGAGCAGAAATTGACATAAGTTGGGCTCAAAATTCTCGAGGTTAAAGGAATGAAAGAGAAAAAGAAAATGAAAAATTAGTTGGAAATTTCCAGAAGAAACAAAAAAAGAATGCAATGTGTCCAGTATGAATGCAGAAATTAATTGATGGATTTCTCAGAATTCAGTTTAGTTACTGAATTCCTGAATACAATAATGTGAATTGACATCCTTTGAAATTTCCAAGGAAATTAACAGCGACCCCCATCCTCCTTGACACTTCTCTAGCACATTTGAATTGAAGTCTTTGAGTCAGTTTTATGGGTTTTTTGAACAGTCTGACTGAACTATTATATGTATTCCGTGATCACTAAAAATAAATTACATAAAAAAGATCATATAATACAGAAATAATAAACAAAAAAAACTATAATCTTGATATAATTCACCGATGTCCAGAGCAACTGGAAAAAATAAAAAAAGGGCAATCCACCTCCTATAAGACGCTGGGACTTAAGAAAAATTCCGAATGCTTCAATTTGAACCATTGGGGAAAAAAATCTCGTGGCGTTCTTTCTTAATGAAAATTTTAAACTAAGTCCTTGAGAGTCATCTTCATTGAAGAACCCCCCCCCCCCCTTTCCCGAAAATACATCAAGGAACTGAAATGCTAAAAAAAAAATAAGACAGAACAAGTGTAAGCACGACTTTCACTTCAATAGAGGTCGATTCACGCACTATCATTTGCACACGCTACATAACTCAACACTTAACTTTGTAGCATACAATAGAGTTCGAATATTTGAATTCTTGAACTATATGGACAAAATCTACTAAATTTACTTATTTAAATATATAAAAAATCAAAACACAAATATTCAGTTCATCTTTTCCGAGAGATTTCGCGTGTAAATCGATCCCCTTCATGTTGAACTAGGACAAATATTTTCCCCTGACTTTTGGTTTTTTTTCAAATTTTCTTTTTTTTAAATTTTTCAATTTCTCCTCGTTAGCAGACATTTAACTAAAGTGATTTTCTTTGAAAAACGTTTTAGGTTACATAAAGTCTTTTGAATAATTATGATCTTATGGACCTAAATAATATAGAAGGCATTAGACTACTCTAGTTCAAGTTGCTCAAAAATTTGTATATATCAAAAAAAATATTTCATTCTGTAAAGGAGATATATCTAAATGAGTCCTAATTCTTAAATCATACTAAAATAATAAATTTCATGAAACAAAACCTGATTGCCAAAGCTGATCAGCAAAACAACCTATTGGCTAGGAATTAAGTTCAATAGAAAGTTAACTACACAAAGTAAACTACACATCAAACTATAAGCTGTAGGACAAATTCGATTCAATCCAAAATCCATGGGCTATAATATTCTGGAAACCACGGTAATGAGAATGCTCAATCCCGGCTAAGAAATACGGGTGCTACGAAGGATTGAGAAAGATATGCTAAATGCTTTACAGAGGAGTTGCAAAGGGAAAATCTTTAAGCATTTATTTGATCAACTGTATATCAAACAATATGCTTTGCAAGAAATTTGGTTCAATCCTACATTCAAGGGTTTTAATAAATCTGTAAACCACGGTAATGAGAATAGTCAAGCCCGGCTCTGAAATGTGGGTGCCACGAAGAGTTGAGAAAGATATACTACTACTACTAAATACCCACTGCACCACCATGCCAATAGAGGCCAACAAAGCTGCGCGCACTCCTCAATCTTAATCTAATCAAGGCATCCCTCTTTACACTCACCCAAGAAGCCACAATTGTCTTTAAATCCTTTCTTACGACCTCTTCCTACCTCATTCAGGGATGACCCGCTTTTCGTTTCACCCTACATGGTTAGCCAAGAAGGACAATTTTTGGCAATTGGTCATTATTCATCCGCAGAGCGTGTCCGAGCCATCTCGACCTTTCTCTCATTATAGCCCTCAAAAGTGGGGCTGGAACATTTTTTTCGTACAGCTTACAGTTTTAAATTTGGTCAGTCAGGCGAGTACCCGAAAGTACCCGTTGACAATTTCTCTGGAAACATCTAGCAAATCCTCTCCGTTTTACGGAATATCCATGCTTCAGAATAATACTTGACCACTCTCATCACAGCTGTGACTTGTAAGCTCAATCCATAGTTGGTCCAGTTTTAAATGAGAAATTTGAGGAAGGTAAACAGGAAAGGTGAGCAAAAGGATAGGATGGCTAACCCCCAAACCCTTTATTGCACTTCCTGGCTGAAGGGTCACGAAACGAAGATCCGCACTACCGGTAGGGCCTGTAAAGTCCAGTGCGGTATTACTTACCTTTTACTGTCATCACTGTAGCTTCCAATATTCTAATCTTGGTTCCCAGACTTATCTTCCTATTCTTCCAAACTTTTTTTCAGTTGTGAAAAAACACCCTGGGCCTTAGGTATTTACTTTTAACATTTTCACTGCATCCACATTTTTAGTAATAATAAACTAAATATTTAACAAAGGAATTGCCAATGGATAGCTTTAAGAACTCATACGATCAACTACACATCTAACAATAAACTGTGCGAAAAAGATGGACCAATCGTACTTTCAAGGGCTATAATCAGGGCCGTATTCAGAAGGGGAGGGATGTTACCCAGTATGAACCACCTCCCGTCTAAATATTTGTCCAAGTCACACAAAAGTAGGAAAAAATACATGTGAACAAATTTATGTTCCGTTTTGTAAAGTTTTTTTTTGCACTCATGACTCATACAAGCGTATTAAAAATGTATGTATATAAACAAATTTTTAATATATATAAAAAAGAAGCGTACCACCCCCCCTCCCACCCGAAATATATACTGGATACAGCCTTGACGGAAAACCTATTGAGAAAATTATTTGTCTTCATCTATTTCTCCTATTTCAAAAATAGAATAAAGTCGCTATATTGCAATTTCCTATATATATATATATAAAAAAAAAAAAAAAAAAAAAAAAAAAAAAAAAAAAACTTGAACAATGTAGATACTAGGTTTAGACAAATAACAGCTGAAAGTTTTTATTTGATATATATTTAATTTGAAAGAAATTAGGGAACAAGTAGCCTTTGGAGGGATTAACATAGTGCACTATTGCATGCATTTTCATTGCGAATAAACCTTATGTAACTTTAAAAGATGCTATCTTAAAGGATGTTCCTTAAAACATGCACTATATAAAAAAAAAAATACTTGACAATTTGAATAAGCAGTATCGAAAAGTTCAATAAAATTTTGCATTTGAGAGGGGGCCTATAAATAGTTTTAGTTGTATAAAAAGTACAGAAGAAATAGGAATGGCAAAGTATAATAAAAACAAATATACTTGATGAATTTGAATAAGCAGTGCCAAGAAATTCAATAAAATTTCGGGTAGGAGAAAGGGGCCTATTAACAAGCATAACTTCTGCAACGTGTCGGTAATCTTTTTTACTGCTTAGTTTGATATTGTAGCATTCTAAACTATTCTCTTTTTTTTTGTCACCATATTTTTTTTGGGCATTTTTAATTCAGCTTTTCTTAGTTATATATAATTACATAGTTTTACTATATTATAAAATAATTTATACATTAATAATAATATATACATTATATGATGTAAATATTATATATAATAATCATATAAATTAATAACAATTATGATATATTATATACTACAGTTTCTAATATTTATTTTGGAGTCGACAGAGTTACCTCTAGACGGCTCTGGGCAACCTTCGTAAAAATTCAGAATGTCGAAAAGCAGAAAAATTTACCTGCAGGTCATTTTGCTCAAGAATTTGGGCTAGTTCAATCCAGGCTTCAATATCATCACAACACTGTTCTGTCACCTTTTTCAAAAGTCCTTTAGCAATATCTCGCTTAGCTTGATTTGACGATTGTGCATACAATGAGCCCAGAATCTTCATTGTCTCATAATTATTCGGCTGGGCTTTTAAAACTTTTTCGAAGCACTGGGCAGCGTTTTCAGTATCACCCCTATAACAACAATCTATATAATATGTGTGGGGGTAAATAACATAACAGTCTGAGCAAAAATGTTAGCCTGAGGGTATTCATGAAAAAATGAAAATTATGTCTACATGGGCGTACATAGCTTCTTCTCTAGGGGGGGGGGGATTCTTTGATGAAGGGCGGGGTGCTGAAGTTATATCGGCAGTTCACAAAACCTTACATTGCTAGCAAGTTTTATCATACCTATGAAATCTTTATTAAATAAGTAATCACCAAAAATCATAAATCGTTAATAAGCTTCAGCATTAATCAGTCTTCTTGGATCAAAGCTAAATTTTCCCAAGACATTATGGATAATTGCTTCTTGTTTGATTTTAACTCTGCCGTTCCTGCGGTTTATTTCCAGCTTTTTCAATCATCTATATTTTATCAATTGCTTTTTTAACCATCTACCGTTTTTCAACTGCTTTTTCAACCATCGGCTTTTTCAGCCATATCTAGTGCAAATTTGAAGTTTTATGGGGGGGCAGCTACCCCCCCCCCTTTCGTACGCCCATGTATGCCTACCCTGTTTTGCCAAATTATACAATAGTCTATTCAAGTAAAAATAATCCAGTCACGTCGCTATCTAAATTCAAACGTGTTTGTAGATTTGAAAGCGAAATTTTTCAGTACTGTTAAAAAAATTCCTTTAAAAAGCTACCTTGAATCCTCTAATTTTGTTTTTTTGGAGCAAACTCTGATTCAGGGCATCTGTCTGGCTCTGCTTCTGTAAATCAAACAACAAATAGTAATACTGCCAATCGTTTTTAAAGGAATTTTCTTTGTAATTTACTAATCCATTTTCATTAGACATACTACAATGTAGTAGTGACAAGGCCAAATTTTCCTGTAAGAATTCGCAAGATTAAATAATCTGAATACAACACGGATACGCCAGCGCTTGGTTCAAAATTAGCATTTGAAGAATAAAAAAAAATTTAAGACATGTTTAATGATATTTCTTTAGTAGAATAATATTACTTAAGGTTATCAATTTAAAAAAAAAAATAATAATAACAGGCATTAGCACCAATGATGTCAATTGGGGGTAGGAGGAGAAAGGGGATCCCTGTACCAAAGAGCACTGGATAAAAGAGGCGACTGACGGCAGCGTTACCCAGCAGAACTAGAATAATGGAAATGAAGCATAGTTTTAATTTATCAAAATACGAATTTCAATTTAAGTTCCAATTCATTAACATCTAACCTAAAACCTTCCTTGTTCTTATGAATTTTCAGTAATTAAAGAAATATGAGCAATGGTAGATAGCACTGGCTACGTTTTATTCTCAGAGACAAGCTTATATTTCATCTCTTATAAGTATCCTATACTCTGGGCCATGAATCGGGAGAACTCAAATACCCTAATAGTACGTTTGGGGTTTAATCATGGGTCTAATAAGCATTAGAGATTACTAGCATCACACCATTGTCCATATCGAACTGGAAGAACTGAAGAAAAATAATTATTTTACTGAAGTTTCAGTTTTTGATTTAAGTTCTAGTTCATTTTAATCCATTCTTTTTTATGCCAGACGGTTTTGTCTTAAAGAGTTTTCACTAATTCTAAAATGTATGTCTCGGACTTTTACATAAATAAATGACTCTGGTGTTACGGCTTCTTAAATGAATAGAGCTATATTAATATGCAGAACATAATTTTTTTGCATTTTTTCTAAATATACGTAGAAATACCTACAGTACCTTTGCATAACAGTAGCTTTTTTCTTTTTTATTTTAGGTACATATTTTAGGTACATTAGGTACACAATGAAACTAACTGCACAACCACTAGACGCAAAGCACAGTATATAAATTATAGGCAGTGTGATCGTTCCCTATCTCACCCATTAAGAACCTGGACCGAGGTGCGAGTGCTCCAGAGAACTTAGAAACATAAGCGATATTAGATCTTTTCACAGGTAGACAAGTCAGATTTATCTTGAACGAGAAACTTGGCTTCAATGTTGGAACACTAAATTTTGAAGAAACTAATCTTAAATTAATTTATTCCAATACATGTATAAAAATCGGTAATTAGTAGTGCAATGTTATCATTTGATGTTTTTAGGAATTACAAGTAGGTTGCAAAGTCTCAAGTTGGTTTCAAAGGCATTTTGAGAAAGTTTCTGCCAAAATACATATTCCATGGTAATTGGACCGCTGATGGAAGGTCAAATGAGAGGAGCTGTTTGTACGCGCTAATGCAAGAAGAAGTGGGAGGAGCTGTTTGTTCGCACCGAGAATGAAGAGCCAGAAATTATCTGCGGTAAACTTACTGCTATATCTTTATACTGTGATCCAAACATAAGAACAGCTTGTAAAAATCAGTTTGTTTATCTCTGTTGCTTGTTAAGGAAAGCTAGGCAATGTGTTCAATAAAGACCTAAGAATCAACATAAAGTTTTGGCATTTTTTCTAAATATACGTAGAAATACCTACAGTACCTTTGCACAACAGTAGCTTTTTTCTTTTTCCCTTCTTATTTTCAGCCGAATGCGAAGAAAACGTCAGTAAAAGAGAAACGAAACTACAACCACAAATTAGAACTGTATAATTAACGTTAGGAGTTGCTGGGTAACGCTTAATCAGCCTTTTTTGTTAATCTGTAAGCTATTTTTTGTACGTTACGTTCTTTGGAGCAGTATGGTCTTAATCGTGCGAGTGTTTTCCTTTCTTCATCTCATTTTTTCACTTTATTTTCACCCTTGCGTGTTGCTTTGGCCAATAACAATAAAGATAAGTAGATTTTGTACATTATTTTGTTGCATGCTATCTTATTCGCAATAACATGGTCTATTTTTTGCGAACACTTTTTTTCATCCCATTTTTAGGCTTTGTGTATCATTTTAGGTAATATAGGTATTAATCGGTTGGTATATAAAATAAAAGAGAAAATCACACCTATGCATATACATTTGTCCAAGGCCATAATGAGGGAGTATAAAAGATGGCACTGCAAACTGTGTGGCTTGATAATAATACTGAAAAGCCTGATCATAATCTTCCTGGACGTGGAAGGCCCTTGCCATATGATAACAAGATTCAGCACGCATTGCCTCATTCTCAGTATTATGAAAGGCATGTAAAGCCAAATTATGGACTTTGGCATAGTCTTTTTTGAAGAAGAAATGGTTGGCCAAGTGGTTAAGAACCATGGGATGGGTAGAATCATACGAATACGCTTTGCTAAGCATTTGTACTCCATTCCGAACGCTCTCTCCTTCATTTTGGTTCAGTTCCATGATAGCCAAACCCACTAATGCTCCAACACAAGATGGATCTAATTCAATAGAACGCTCAAAAGCAATTCTGCAAAAAAAAAGATAATACAGACAAAAAGTGGAGGGTAAAAAGAAAAAATAAGAAAAAAGAGGAGGGCAGAGCACGAGAAAAAAAAAGAAATTCTACAAGAAAAAAAGACAAGACAAGCATAAAGTGGAGGCTAAAAGAGGAAAAGTAATGAAAGAATAGAGACGAATCAAAACGCGTGATGGATCTCAATCAATAGAACGCTCGATAGCAAGTCTCAAAACAATAAAAAATCAAAAGAAGCATAAAGGGGAAGTTAAAAGAGAAGAAACATTAAAAGAATAGTGACAAACTCAACGGATGATGGATATAATTCAAAATTATTAAAGGAAGTGCCAAACTAATAAACCTAGCTTATATTCAACGGGTATCTAAAAAAAAATTTTCAATTGTTATTTAGAATGTCAATACTAGTAAATCGATAGAAATTTGGTCCTTTTTGGGGAAGAATCGTAGTTTGACGTCATAAAATGGAAGAAAACACCACTTTTCCGTAGCACAGTCGCTGAGTCATGACAGTAACATGACGTCATGTAGATAATTTTTTTATTGAATCATTTTAATTTATTAACCCTGAAAACTTTAATTTATTGATTTGCTGCCTTAATTTTTTGTGTTGGTATTCATTTGTTTGTTAATTGTTTTGTTGTTTTTTTATACTTGTTTGGGTCTTTTTTTTGTGTCACGACATGCTCATGTTCTACAGCTGAGCTACAGCTATTGTAGTGAATAAAATTTATTCTATGAGCTACAATAAAAAGCTCATGATGAGCTACAATCATGAATAAAATTTATTCATGATCTACAGGTATTGTAGTGAATAAAATTTATTCATGGTACAGCTATTGTAGTGAATAACATTTATTCTATGAGCTACGATAAAAAGCTCATTATGAGCTACAATCATGAATAAAATTTATTCATGAGCTACAGCTATTGTAGTGAATAAAATTTATTCTATGAGCTACAATAAAAAGCTCATTATGAGCTACAATCATGAATAAAATTTATTCATGAGCTACAGCTATTGTAGTGAATAAAATTTATTCTATGAGCTACAATAAAAAGCTCATGATGAGCTACAAACATGAATAAAATTTATTCATGAGCTACAGCTATTGTAGTGAATACAATTTATTCTATGAGCTACAAAAAAAAGCTCATGATGAGCTACAATCATGAATAAAATTTATTCATGAGCTACAGCTATTGTAGTGAATAAAATTTATTCTATGAGCTACAAAAAAAAGCTCATGATGAGCTACAATCATGAATAAAATTTATTCATGATCTACAGCTATTGTAGTGAATAAAATTTATTCATGAGCTACAATAAACATCTCATGATGAGCTACAATCATGAATAAAATTTATTCATGATCTACAGCTATTGTAGTGACTAACATTTATTCATGAGCTACGAAAAAAAGCTCATTATGAGCTACAATCATGAATAAAATTTATTCATGAGCAACAGCTATTGTAGCGAATAAAATTTATTCTATGAGCTACAAAAAAAAGCTCATGATGAGCTACAATCATGAATAATATTTATTCATGAGCGACAGCTATTGTAGCGAATAAAATTTATTCTATGAGCTACAAAAAAAAGCTCATGATGAGCTACAATCATGAATAAAATTTATTCTTGATCTACAGCTATTGTAGTGAATAAAATTTATTCTATTCTACTCAATGATGCGTATGTTGTAAAGTGTATTTATGGTATTCGGGGTGATGGTGTTGTAGATGCCTTTATTCTCCCTTTATAGGGGAGATAAACTCTGAGCTTTACCACACGTACTGAGAAGCTTTACCACACGTAATGGATACCAAAAAATGTAGTTTTTTGGAAAAATCACATGTATCTTGGAATCAATCATTTTGGACACTTAAAATGCGTTTTACTTTTAATTCCCGTTCGGATGAGTCCTCTCCCAATCCCCTAGGACTTTTGGTTTGTAACTATTACCCCTGGGAAGAAAAAAAATACACACACCCATGATCTTTTTTCTCACAAAAAATACAGTTTATCTTTTTTTTTTAGATTGGGGCTTGAAACTTCTCCAATGTGCTGAATTTGACAGTGTGATTTTATTTAAGAACGCTTAAAATTTTGGGGATGTTTTCCCAATTTTCTAAACGGGCTTGTAGTTTTGCTGGGTAAAATTAAACTTAATAAATTTTATATATCTGGAATCATCGTAAAAGGCCTATTTTTAATGCATTAAATATTATACAAATTCTTTTTTGTAAGAGTTTCGGTTACTATTGGGCCAAGTTAGTCCTTACTTACAGTTCGTTACCACCAAATTTTCGAAATGCTCCAAGGCAATCCTACAAAACAAGAATAGCTAAAACATAAAGTGGAGGCTAAAAGAGAAAAACCAATAAAAGAAAGCTAGAAAAATAAAATTAATATAAGTAACCTAAAAGTAAGCTAAAGCTTATACAGCAAAATGATCATTTCAGGGTGAAGTGGTGAAGAGCTAAATTCTAATCATTATGAAAAAAGTATTTGTTGCATGATAAAAAATTGAATTAAAAAAATCACAAAAATTCTAACACTAAATACCAAGGGCGGATCCAGGATTTTTTTTTCGGGGGAAGGGGGGGGTTACTAATTTTGACTCAGTTTTCGACTAATTTTACTGATTTTTACCTAGGTTTTACTAATTTTCGACTCGGTCAAAAATTTCGGGGGGGGGGGAGTTCAAACCGGGTACCCCCCCCCCCGGGATACGGCATGCTAAATACACGATAAATCTTTAGTAAGCGAGAAAAATGTGATAAAAATAAAATGATGTACACAGTTCTTGCGTCATAATAATGCTCGTATAATGTGCTTGGAGGTAATGATGCTAGTCCGGAGTTAGTGCCCGTGCAAATTGGCGCATGAAGAACGAGCTCCATGTGCCTTTGGATACCTGGCTAGCCACCAGAGACCCAAATGCATCTAGGAACGGTTGGGTTGGCAGCCCTCCTCCTGAAACTTCTATTGCTACGAATGGAACCAGAAATTCAGCCTCGGATATATCATCTCAAACCCCGTATCGACCTCGGACCGCCCAAGGAAAATTCCCTCTGAACATCGTTGACCAAGGTGGCACCAATGTGGCCACCTGGAACGTCCTGACGCTGAACCAACCTGGTTCGAAGCTTCTTTTAGCAAGAGAACTAAAAAAATATAAAGTCACAATAGCTGGAGTCACCGAAACACACCTCCCTGGACATGGTGAAGAGGACATAGGTGAAGGACGCTCATTGTTGTGGTCTGGCGGTAGCCAAAAAAGAGGAGGCATTACCCTAGTACTGAACAATGCTGCACGTAGGTCCCTCCTGTCATTCAAACCAGTATCGCCTAGACTCCTGTCCGCAAGACTGGATGGGAAGCACGGCAAAATAACTGTCATTACGTGCTATGCCCCCACAAACGACGCTGATGAAGAAGACAAAGACGATTTCTATAACCTGCTTAGTTTTGAACTATCTTCTGTACCTCCCTATGACTACCTCCTCCTCCTAGGAGACTTGAATGCAAGTATTTCAAACAAATCAGGCCTGTGGGATCTCGCTGTTGGACCTGTTACAGTGGATAGCCTAAACGATACTGGAGAGAGGCTGCTGAATTGTTGTCTGGCCCACAATCTAACGATTGCGAACACATGGTTCCAGAGACCAAATACAGCCAAGTACACCTGATATAGCAATGATGGATCAACAAAGAAGATGCTCGACTACATCATCTTACGTCAACGATGGCTGTCGTCTGTCCAGAATTGCCACACCTACCGTGGCGCCGAGCTCGGGAACACCGACCACTGGCTGGTAGCAGCCAAAATTAAGCTCCGCCTCAAAGCTATGAAGAACAGCCAGTCTTCTCGGAAAATTGATGCCGGTCGCATCCAACAGGACCACGCTCTGGCTGAGCGGTTCCATGTGGAGATATCCAACAGATTTGAAGTACTTGGCCAATGCGATGATAGTGAAGTTGCATGGAAGTCCTTCAAAGAGAACACTCTTGCGGCAGCAACTGACGTTGTTGGAATGAGGCAACGGAAGAAGAAGGACTGGATCAGTAATCACTCCCTTGCCATCATAGAGCTCAGGCGAGAAGCATGTCTTGGCGGGGACATGGCTACATACAGACTGCTAAACAAAGAGTGCAATTCCATGTTGCATAAAGACCGCAAGGCTTTTATTGACAGCAAGGCATCCGAACTGCAAGAGGCCGCCAAGAAAAAGGACAGTGGAGCCACCTACAAGATTCTTCGTGAGCTGTCAGGTTAGCACACTCAAACTACGCCATACCACTCAAACTAGCGCTACGATGCGCTAGCGCATCGAAGCGCTAGCGGTGAGAATATCTACGACCAATCACAATGCCTCCACCAGTGGGAGGGTCACTTTGAGAAACTGTTCAACCTAGATCCACAAGACTAGACGGACCATGAGCTAGCGGCTGCTGTGGCTACTACCCCAACTGTTCCAAATGGTCCTGAACTTACAGTAGAAGAGATAAAAGCTGCTATCCGTAAGCTAAAGAATAACAAAGTGCCAGGAATATGTGGCCTAACATCGGAATTCCTTAAAAATGGGGGTCCAACCATGATCCTCTGGCTACAAATGCTGTTTAACCTTGTGTGGCACTCTGAAAAAATCCCCTCAGACTGGAAGAAGGCAACCTACTTGTGCCAATCTACAAGAGGAAGGTGAGCAAAGCAGAATGTATCAATTATCGTGGGATAACTTTACTCTAAGTTCCTGGAAAGCTCTTCGCTATGCTGATTCTCGAACGGGCAAAAAGATACCTTCATACCCTTCGTCGCCCCCAGCAAACTGGCTTCATGCCAGGCAGGTCCACCACCGAGCAAATCCATACGAGTAGACAACTAGTAGATAAAACTCTTGAATATAAGAGGAAGGCGTACATTGCCTTTGTCGATTTTAGATCTGCTTTCGACACTGTCGATAGGCAGTCAATATGGCTAATCCTCCAGTCTGCTGGCGTAACCACGAAAATCGTCCGTCTCCTCAAAGAGCTGTATAATAACACTGAAAGTGCGGTGATCGTAAATGGACAGTCTTCTGGATATTTCAAAATTAAAAATGGTGTCCGGCAAGGATGTGCCGCTGCACCTGAGCTCTTTAACTGTGTAATAGACCACATCCTGAATAAAACACAGCAGGTGCAGCCGTTTGGCATAGGCTTTGCTGGAAGAGTTCTTTCAGACGTCGACTTTGCCGACGACGTGGCACTAATATGCGAAAACATTTGTGACCTCAAAACTACACTGGAAACACTGGCCTCTGCCGCTGAGAAATTCGGTCTGAAAATAAATTGGTCGAAGACCAAGATAATGCCCGTTGAGAAAACGCCGTCCAACCCCCTGTCATCTGTGGAAACTTGTGGCCAAACTGCAGAGGTTGTCAAGCAATTTACCTACCTTGGTTCAATTGTCTGCTCAAACGGAAACCTAGATGCCAAAATATCAGCAAGAGCGGCAAAAGCAAACTCTGTCTTTGGTCGCCTTCTAAAAACAGTTCCATAAACCCCAGATCAGCCGTCTCACCAAAGCACGAATATATTCTGCTTCGGTTGCCAGCGTTATGCTCTATTCTGCTGAGACTTGGTCGCTGACTCAGACACAGACGGTAAAGGTAGATGCCATCCAGACGAAACACCTCCGAAAAATCGAACGCTCCCGATGGCCCGACAGGGTACGAAATTCAGAAATCCTCAGGTCCTTCAAACTCCCACCCCTGTCCGAGCAGCGTGAGTCTCGCTCGCTGCGTTGGTATAGTCATCTGCTCCGTCTGCCTGCCCAAACACCCGCCCGGCTCATCTTCGATTTCGACCCAGCTGCAAACGGCTGGAGGCGTCCTAGGGGAAGACCACGCACCAGATGGGCGGACGTTATCCGTGATCGGCTCGCCTCCAGAAACATCAACCCGGCTGAAGTGACAACCCTCGCCCTGAACCGACCACTCTGGAGAAGACTGACGGCGCTGACGACTGGTTCCCTCTACGCTGGCGACGCTGCTGAGCAAGAGCTTTAAGTAAGTAAGTAAAGTTCAGTTCAAACGGGATAAGTCTATTTCTGAAATATTTCATGAGAGTAAGTTTAATACTATTAAATAGACCTTTAGTAGACAAATCTAT
>NC_142796.1:13382550-13388480 GCF_049724085.1 Artemia sp. Qi Xiang Cuo
ATCATAGGTTTCAGACATCACACACCTACGAAAGACTAAGAAATCTGTTTATGAAAATTCAGAAATAGCAAATTACATATCCCAAATCATAGGTTTCAGACAACACTCACCTATGAACGGCTAAGAAACCTAGGTCAGAAAAGTCAAAAATAGCAAACTAGTCATCCCAAAATATATGTTTCAGACAACAAACACCTATTAATGGATAATAAATCCATCTCATAAAGTTCAAAAGTAGCAATCCACCCACCCCAAATCATAGTTTTCAGACAATACACACCTATGAAAGACTAAGAAATCCAACTCAGAAAAGCCTGAAATAGCAATCCCACACATCCCAAATCATAGGTTTCAGACACCACACACCTATGAAAGACTAAGAAATCCGGTTATGAAAAGTCGGAAATAGCAAATTACACATCCCAAACTCTTGGTTTCAGACAACGGTCACTTACGAACTACTAGAACACCATAGCTCAGAAAAGCCTGAAATAGCAAACTACACATCCCAAATCATAATGTTCTGACAACACATACCTATGAAAGGCTAAGAAACCTAGCTCAGAAAAGTCGAAAATAGCAAACTACACATCCCAAATCATAGGTTTCAGACACTACACACCTATGAAAG
The DNA here is from genome assembly GCF_049724085.1 of Artemia sp. Qi Xiang Cuo. Lineage (NCBI taxonomy): Eukaryota > Metazoa > Arthropoda > Branchiopoda > Anostraca > Artemiidae > Artemia > Artemia sp. Qi Xiang Cuo. The sequence goes on from NC_142796.1 coordinate 13,383,182, forward strand.
ACTAAGAAATCCAACTCAGAAAAGCCCGAAATAGTAATTTACATATCCCAAATCATAAGTTTCAGACAGCATTCACCTACGAAATACTAAGAAACCTTAGCTCAGAAAAGTCTGAAATAGCCAACTACTCATCCCAAACCCGAAGTTTCAGACAACAAACACCTATGAGTGACTAAGAATCCTAGCTCTGAAAAGTCCAAAAAGCAAACTACACCTCCCAAATCAGGTTTCGTGAAATATACTAATTGCATCCTTTTTTGAATCTGAGAATTACGGCTCACTGAGCCCTTCAAAAGCCTGCCTATATAAATCGGCCTAATTTCTTATTTTTAGGCGTTTCTGTTCTTTTCTGGTTTTAATCTGCATTGTGCACGCCTTGTTTGATGCATTTAAAGTATTAACGGTATTTTTTATCTTTCCATATCCTTTTACGATAGCTGGTATTTATCACACACCCAGAAAAAACAGCCCACGGAAAATAACCCCCACTGAAAATATCCCTGAGAAAAGACATGGGAAAATACCCCCTCCCTCCACCGAAAGATATGGTAAAAATGCTATTCAATTTACGCATAATAAAGCAATGTATCTTTTTCTTAAACTAACCCCCCTTACTTTTCACGCGAAGAAACAGTTTGTTTTCACCTTACAATGATGGCGATAGAATTGAGGCATGGCCCCCTCCCCTTTCGCCAATGTCCTAAATATATTGTTAGATCTTAATTTGAAAATAACGAGATTTCACCGGTTCTCCAAAATAGCACATTGCGTCTGCGCCTAATTATTACAATTGCCTCAAAGTGTTTTAATTTTGACGGAGAAACAGTTCCTTTTGACTTTGGCTGCTGCGTTCGTAAACACAGAGGGGAAAGGATGACAGCTAATTATAGGCCTCGTGCCGGAGAGCCTTGTGTCAAAACCAGGTTCGGTTAATAACAACAGTGACGGAAGTCAATGATCGCTTTTAGCTAGGATATAGACACTTAAAATTGCATAAATTTAACGAAAGAAAATTATTTCTTTTTGCTAGAATTAAGGTCGTAAACAGATGGGGGAAGGAAGGATGGGGTTTACGTAACGAAAAAAGAGTGTATTTTACACTTTTTATCGAGTATAAACATCATATAGGGACGTTTGTATAGGGGGGGGGTTTACCCGAATATGGGAGAGGGTGACCACGGAAAACAATTTTATTTTGGAAATAAAAAATGAAAACAGAACTTACATTGCTAATTGTGGCTGCCAAGACTTCAAGTTCATCAATAATTTCATATGTTCTATCCATTGTGTCAAAATACTTTCTTATAATTGAATTGGGGCACATGGAAGGGTCGTTGGGGCACTGGGAGGGCCTTGGGGAGTCCAGAGGGACTGTGGGGGACTGGTGGGCCTTTGGGGCACAGGGAGGGCCGTTGGGGGACCGGAGGGACATTTGGGGACCGGTGGAGGGCCTTTGGGACCCCGTTGGTCCTTTGGGAGCTCGATGGGCCTTTGGGGGGGGGGGGGCACGGGGAGGGCCGTTGGGTGCCTGGGGGACATTTGGGGACCGGTGGAGGGCCGTTGGGCCCCCGTTGGTCCGTTGGGAGCTCGATGGGCCTTTGGGGGGCCCCGGGGATGGTATTTGGGGGTCTGGGTGGGCCTTTGGGGGCGCCGGTGGCCCGTGGGGAGCTGGGGGGCCCTTTGCGGGTCGGGGCGGCCAGTGGGGAGCCGGGGGGACATTTGGGGCCCGGGGGAGGGCCGTGGGGCGCGTGGGGGGCTTTTGAGGACCGGGGGCTTCCTTCGGGGTTGGGGTAGGAGGATTGGAACCCTTTGGGGTTGGGTTAGAGGACCTCACAACACTGTTCAAATGAAACTTGTGTATTATAACGACCACACTCAAATTCTATTCTAAAATCTCTTCAAAAATCTTCTTTTAAAATGTATCTATCTGTTTCGCCGAAATAGTTCCATAACCTGTCTAAAACGGTTTCGCCCAAATAATCCCTAAACGCAAATTCAGCGTGTTCCTTTGTTATTGGCATCTCTGCGCTAACGCATTTCAAATTAATAGGAAACCTTTTCGCGCGCTAAAACAATTCATCGCTAAGATGTTTCTTGCCTAATTGTTTCCATGGCCTTTGGTTATTAATATCCTTTGGAGTTCGACCAGTAGAACTGTTCCCGAGGCAAAGACATTAATGATTTGAATCTATTCCTGGAGAAATGTTTCTAGGCGAAAATTTTTAAAGTCTGACAGATGATGTCATTGATTGATTGATCTGTCAAGAAAGGGGGAATTAATTTGTTGTTTCTAAGGGGAATTATTGATTCACGATAGGTGAATTGAGGTCGACAGCACAGGTGTTCTGACTCGTGACAGCACCACGTGGTTTATGGTTTTCTCAGTGAGAAAGTTCCTGTTTTTCAAATTCTCACTGAGAAAACCATAAAACAGACATGAATTGCTGTTGACATACATAAATGTGACAAAGTCCCTGTTTTTCAAATTCTCACTGACAAAAACCATTAATCATCCATAACCATCCATGAAAACAACCATAAATGTGACAAAATTCATGGTTTTTCAAGTGAGAAAATTCCTGTTTTTTCATTCTCACTGAGAAAACCATAAACCACGTGGTAATCGTCGGAGTCGGACCCCCTCCTCTACTAATATGACATAACCCTGGAACCAAAATATCAACTCGAAGCGCCAAATTGCCGTATCAAATGTCATCACGTTATGGCATTGTTCAAATAAAAATTATTTTTACCTTGATTATCTTTATAAATTCATTCTTTGTTTTTTTCTTTCCATTCTCAAACCAATGTTATCTTTATCTTTTGCATTATTACAGACATACCAATTATTTTCTTTTTTATCTCTTCAACTTATTGCATTCTTCCTTATCCCCTACACGCTTGATTCGTCTTATTTCTTTTCTTGTTCTCCAGGCCGTGAAAACCGATGCCAAACGCGTGCCCACCCATGAAAAATTCTAATGTCAATTACGTTTCTTCTGGTTTATATATTCTCCGGAGGAGCAGCATCCCGGTCCGGCTTTGTCTAATGGTTGAGACAGGATATGATCGTACTGTACAAATTTCTCTACAGTGGGTATACCAGACAAACATACTAAAGTGATTAGTGCTATGTATGAGAATAAAACTGCTGGGGTTAAGGTAGGAAATCTGGTTAGTTGCTGGTTTTCTACTAAATCAGGAGTTAAGCAGGGTTGTGTTCTATCCCCGTTTATATGGATCATTTTGACGGAGCATAGGAGGGCAATGAGAGAACATGGAATCAAATGAGGAAGAAAAACTTTCCTGGACTCAGACTATGCTGATAATTTAAGTATCCTAGATGAAAGTGTGAGCAAAATGATTGAACTTTTAGAGTCTTTACGAACATGCCTAGGTTCAAAAATTATTGTTAATAAGACTAAGACGCTTTAGCTAGGAATAAGTGAAGATGAAAATGTGACGTTGGGTAAGGAAAAAATTGATCAAGTGGACAGCTTCAGTTACCTTGGTAGTATTGTTAGTAAAGGCAGTGGGAGCAGTTAAGGTATTGAAATTATAATAGCCAAGATTCAGGGTGTTTTTTCACACATGAAAAAAGTTTGTAAGAATAGGAAAATAAGTCTGCGAATCATGATTAGAATATTAGAAGCTATAATATTAGCCAAATATGGTCCTGAAGCATGGGTGCTCCGAAAAACGGAGGGATATTTGCTAGATGTTTTCGACAGTAATTGCCAACAGACTGTTTTGGGTACGCGGCTGACTGACCATATTTTAAACAGCAGGCTGTACGAAAAGTGTGGTACAATCCCGTTTTCTAGGGCTATAATGAGAAAAAGGTTGAGATGGCTAGGGCACGTTCTGCATATGAAGGATGACAGATTGCAAAAGATTGTCCCTTTCGGTCAACCATCTAGGGCTAAAGGGAAAGCAGGTTGTCAGCGGTTGGGGTGGGAGGATATCGTAAAGAAAGATTTAAGGGAAATGAGTACTTCCTGGGAGGGTGTAAAGAGGTAAGCTCTGAATAGGTTAGGATGGAGGAAGAGCGTGCACAGCTGTGTTTGCCTCAGGTGGCTTGGTAGTAGAGTTGATCTATTGAATTCTACCACTTTATGTTTCTTCCGGTTTTTCTGGTAGGTAATTCTATTCTACAGGGGCATTACACCCTTTCAAAGAGATTTACGCAATTTCTAGTTCAAGGTATATACATGTTTTTTTTTTTACCATCTTTTGAATTCTACGACTTTATGTTCCTTCCGGTTTTTCTGGTAGTCCTATTCTACAGGAGCATTACACTCTTTCAAAGAGATTTACGCAATTTCAAAGTTCAATGTCTTTTTTTAGTGATAAACCAGAACCAGCATGTCTTGTTCCGCTGTTATGCAATTATTTTTTTGTATATATTCAGGTTTCAAATTAGATTCTTCAACAGTTTTGAATAGTTTATTCAACTTAACACTACTGACATTTTTGTAAACATTTACATAGAAAAAGGATAATTCTAAGCAATTTCTGGTGAGTAAAATTTTCTCATTATTATAATAAAAAGAAATTGTCTTGTCATTAAGTTAAGGAAGAAATTCTTTCCTTACACTGTGTGGTTACCTCTTTTAAAAAAGTTTTGACTACTTAAGACAGACACTAGAACTAAGGGTACTTATACACTTAGAAGCCTATTGTTTTAGGAGCTGAAACCTCTGCATAGTTCTCTTATAGGCTGAAATTTACGGTGCGATTTTTATCAATATCAGTGGGCCTTTTTAGAGTTTCGGTTACTATTAACCTGATTTGTTCCTTACTTATAGTTCGTTACCATGTACTGCTGGAAAATGTATTTCAGTGATATTTTAGATCATAGTAGCCTAATGGTGCTTTTAGTCTTTAGAAGAAGAAGCAAAACAATTTAGAATCTATGCTGCTTACTTTAGTTTAAGAGTTGAAAATCATTCTAAAAAATCTAAATTTGTAACAATGAGTATTTTATTTTGATAATAAAGGAAAATATAAATATTTATTTAATTGAAAAAAAAAAAATTCCAGCTCCCCCTATTTGAACACCAGTTTTTTAATGCAAAAAAATAGGCACATATTGCACCCTGTTTAAATCAGAATAATCCGTGAATTCTTAATCTTTATGACCCAAGGACCAAAATAGTCCCATTCCCCTGCCAGCTTCTTACCAGAAAAATAAGCATCTTGCAACTTTTTTGAAGCAGAAGGCTTAGCTTTCGATCGGTAATTTGGGGTTAGAATAAAATGTTGATTCTTTTAATGTATTAATTGTTACAAAAGCTTC
>NC_142796.1:13939511-13944511 GCF_049724085.1 Artemia sp. Qi Xiang Cuo
GGCCCCCGGCGCCCCCCCCGGCCCCCCCAGACCTCCCCGGGCCCGCCCCCGGCCCCCCCCCGGCCCCGCGCGCGCCCCAACGCCCAACGGGGTCCCAAAGGCCATCCACCGGTCCCCAACTGTCCCCCAGGCCCCCAACTGCCCCCCCGGACCCCCCAAGTCCCTCCCTGTGCCCCAAACGCCCACCGCCGAACCCCAAACGCCCACCCCTGGTCCTCAAAGGTCCCCCCGGCTCCCAAAGGCACTCCCCCGGTTCCCAAACGTCCCCGGACCCCCCAACGCCCACCCAGGGCCCCAAACGCCCTCCCCCGGTCCCCATACATGCACACAAAAACTTACACACACACAAAAACGTACACACACACACAAAAACTTACACACACACACACGAAAAAATACACACACACGCACGAAAACAAACACACACACCCAAAAAATTACACACACACACAAAAAATTACACACACACACACACACACAAAAAATGACACATTCACACTAAAACTAACATGCACACACAAAAACTTACACACACACACACACACACACACACACACAAAAACATACAAATTCACACTAAAACTTACATTCACACAAAAACTTATATACACACACACACACACACAAAAAAACTTACACACACAAAAACATACACACACACACACACACACACAATCATACACACACACACACAACAAACTTCCCTCAACCCACAACATATTAGACACACAAAAACATACACACACACACAAAAACTTAGACAACCAAGAACACAATTAATAGCAATAACACTCATTCATCCGACACCACAATTAAAAACACACAAAAACTTACACACACGCACAAAAACTTACACATACACACAAAAACTCAGACCCAAACACACATTAAAACTTACACACACACGCCAAAACTTACACACACACACACACCCAAACTTACACACACACACACACACAAACTTACACACACAAACACACACACACACACAAAAACAAACACATCCACACTAAAACATACATGCACACAAAAAATTACATGCACACAAAAACTTACACACACACACACACACAAAACTTACACACACACACACACGAAAACTCACACACACACGCCAAAACTTACACACACAATACTATATAGGTCTGAGTTCTGTTGTGAAAACACACAAAAGTTAGAAAAAATACAAAATATTCCTTTATTACCTCTGCAAAATGGCTAAAAATAAAGAATTCATACACAATTTCAGCTAGCTAAGGGTGAATGTTTTAAATCTGAGCCATTCTGTTGCAAAAACACACTTAAGTTAGAAAAAATACAAAATATTCCTTTATTATAACTGCAAAATGGGTCAAAATGAAGAATTCATCCACATTTTTAACTAGCTATGGGTAACTGTTTCAAATATGAGCCATTCTATTGCGAAAACACACAAAAGTTAGAAAAAATACAAAATATTCCGTTATTACCTCTGCAATACGGCTAAAAATGAAGAATTAATACACATTTTCAACTAGCTATGGGTAAATGTTTTAAATATGAGCCATTCTATTACGAAAACACACAAAAGTTAGAAAAAAATGCAAAATGTTCCTTTATTTCATCTTCAATACGTCTAAAAATGACTAATACATAAACATTTTACACTAGCTAAGGGTAAATGTATTAAATATGAGACATTCTATTGCGAAAACACACAAAAGTTTGAAAAAATACAAAATGTTCCCTATTTAGCTCTGTAATACGGCTAAAAAGGAATAATTAATACACATTTTCAACTAGCTAATGTTAATTGTTTTAAATATTATGCATTATGTTTCTAAAACACTAAAAATTTTGAAAAAATACAAAATGTTCCTTTATTACCTATTAAATATGGCTAAAAATTAAGAATTCATACACATTTTCAACTAGCTAAGGGTGAGCGTTTTAAATATGAACCATTCTGTTGCGAAAACACACAAAAGTTAGAAAAAATGCAAAATATTCCTAGATTACCACTGAAATATGGATAAAAATGAATAATTAATACAAAATATAAACTATCTATTATTAAATGTTTTATTTATGATACATTATATTGAGAAAACACAAAAGTAAGAATAAATGCAAAATGTTCCTTTTTTACCTATGCATTACGGCTAAAAATGAAAAATTCATACACATTTTCAACTAGCTAAGGGTAAGTGTTTGAAATATGAGCCATTCTGTTGCGAAAACACACAAAAGTTAGAAAAAATACAAAATAATCATATATTAACTCAGAAAAACCGCTAAAAATGTATAATTCATACACATTTTCAACTAGCTAAGGGTAAGTGTTTTAAATATGAGCCATTCTATTGCGTAAACACACAAACGATAGAAGAAATGAAAAATGTTCCTTTTTTACCTCTTCAATATGGATAAAAAGGTAGAATTCATACACATTTTCAACTATCTAAAGGGTAAATGTTTTAAATTTGTTCCTCTCTGTTGCGAAAACACACACAAGTTAGAAAAAATGCAAAATATTCCTTTATTACCTCTGCAAAATGTCTAAAAATGAAGAATTCATACGCATTTTCAACTAGCTAAGGATAAGTGATTTAAATATGAGCCATTCTGTTGCGAAAACACACAAAAGTTAGAAAATATACAAAATTTTCCTTTATTACCTCTGAAAAACGACTAAAAATGAAGACTTCATACACATTTTCAACTAGCTAAGGGTAAGTGTTTTAAATATGAGCCATTCTGTTGCGAAAACACACAAAAGTTAGAAAAAATACAAAATATTCCTTTATTATCTCTGCAATACTGATAAAATTGAAGAATGCATACAAATTTTCAACTAGCTAACGGTAAGTGATTGAATCATGAACCATTCTGTTGCGAAAACACACAAAAGTTAAAAAAAATACAAAATATTCCTTTATTACCTCGGCAAGACGGATAAAAATGAAGAATTCATACACATTTTCAACTAGCTAAAGGGTAAATGTTTTAAATATGAGCCATTCAATTGCGAAAACACACAAAAGTTAGAAAAAATGCAAAATGATCCTGTTTGACATCTGCAATACATATAATAAGTTATATTTAGTAAAATTTTTCAAATTTCTAAAGGGCAAATGTTTAGTTTATTATCGAGTCTATATCGTAAACACACAAAAGATATAAAAACAAAAAAATTAAAATTTATAAACTCTCCAATACCTCTAAAAATGAAGAATTCAAACACATTTTCAAATAGCTAAAGGTAAATGTTTTAAATATGAGCCATTCTGTTGCGAAAACACACAAAAGTTAGAAAAAATACAAAATATTCCTTTATGATATCTGCAATACGGCTAAAATTGAAGAATGCATACACATTTTCAACTAGATAATGGTAAGTGCTTTAAATACGCACCATTCTGTTGCGAAAACACACAAAAGTTCGAAAAAATACAAAATATTCCTTTATTACCTCTGCAAGGCGGCTAAAAATGAAGAATTCATACGCATTTTCAACTAGCTAAGGGTAAGTGTTTTAAATATGAGCCATTCTGTTGCGAAAACACACAAAAGTTAGAAAAAATACAAAATATTCCTTTATTACCTCTGAAAAACGGATAAAAATGAAGAATTCATACACATTTTCAACTAGCTAATTGTAAGTGTTTGATATATGAGCCATTCTGTTGCTAAAACAAACAAAACTTAGAAAAAATACAAATTGTTCCTTTATTACCTCTGCAATACAGGTAAAAATGAAAAATTCATACACATTTTCAACTAGCTAAGGGTAAATGTTTTAAATATGACACATTCTATTGAGAAAACACGCAAAAGTTAGAAAAAAATGCAAAATGTTCCTTTTTTACCTCTGCAATACGGCTAAAAATGTAGAATTCATACACATTTTCCACTAGCTAAAGGGTAAATGTTTTAAATATCAGCCATACTATTGTGTAAACAAACAAAATTTAGACAAAATGAAAAATATTCCTTTATTACCTCTAAAATACGGCTAAAAATGAATAATTCTTAAACAATGCAAAATATCTAAAGTTTTAATTTAGATAATATTGGCATTCATATTTCGTAAACACACAAATGTTATAAAATATGCAAAATGTTACTTATATTCCTCTTAAACACTGCATTTTATTTAGAATTCAATAAAAAAAAATTAATTCTAAAGGGTATATGATTTAATTTAGAGGTAATATATTACGTAAACACACAAAAGTTAGAAAAAATGAGTAATGTCCCGTTTTTACCTCTGCAAAACGGCTAAAAATGAAGAATTCATACACATTTTCAACTAGCTAAGGGTAAGTGTTTTAAATATGAGCCATTCTGTTGCGAAAACACACAAAAGTTAGAAAAAATACAAAATATTCCTTTATTACCTCTGCAAAACGGCTAAAAATGAAGAATTCATACACATTTTCAACTAGCTAAGGGTAAGTGTTTTAAATATGAGCCATTCTGTTGCGAAAACACACAAAAGTTAGAAAAAATACAAAATATTCCTTTATTACCTCTGCAAAACGGCTTTCAGGAATTGATATCATTATATATCAAGTATAGAGCTTAATTTTATTAGTTCAAGACACATATAGTTTTCACTACAAGTAAGAGTTTGGCTACTGCCCGCTTCCGCAAATGTAAAAGTCTAAATCCTACTGCGCAACTGACGCTTTGCTCGGTCTATTTTGAACAAAATGGCTATCTAAAAATTCGATCGGAGGCATTTAGGAAAAAATGGGCGTGGGGTGATTCTGAGAGATTGCCCACTTCGACCAAATTTGTCGCTTTGTCTCGGATTTTTTTGCTTATATTTGAGTCGGGAGGGGGCAGTGTAATTAATTTTTCCCCAGGTACCAACAACCCTAGGAACTGCTCTGTCTGCATGGATTATGTGACTCTTTAGGAATGAATTTGCCACCACAAGGTATTACTGCTTCTGAAGCTGGGGGGTTCAACAGATGGTTTTTCGATAATTTTAAATTAATGAGCTAGCTCAAATT
>NC_142796.1:13947011-14044511 GCF_049724085.1 Artemia sp. Qi Xiang Cuo
TAGTTCTTAAACTTTGTTAGCCAGCAGATAATTTCAGAGACTGTGATTAAAAAAAGCTGCAAAAAAATTATATTAATTTTTCTAGGTCCAAGAAACGTGCTGCGGTTATTAATTTATCATCTGGCGAACTCCAATATCAATTTTACTTTGACTGCAAAGAGAAGCCCAACAACTCTAGAAATTCAATCGGCCAAACTAAAGTTGGTACATCAATTCCCTGGTCGGAACTCAACAGATTGAAATCGGGGCAGAAATTTGGTAATTTCAGTTTACAAGAAATCTAAAATTTTCAAAATTGAGAATGTGGGCTGCAAAATTTAAATCTGATTAAAACCAGTAAGGTAGTGTAGATAACACAATAGAAAATTTGATGGTTACCAATAGGATTATTACGAGCTAAGAAAATTATATTGTTACAAAACAAGTCTGTTATATAGATGGATGAGAACTGGGAATGGATCTTTGTCGACACATCCTCTTCCATCCAAGAGCCAAAAATATGAAGTCATGGGAATAAATATTTAAATGTGCAATAAAGTATCCGCAGCAATTATAATTGATAAAATTTCTAGAAAAAAAATATGTCCCACCCCTCAGATTGTCCCACCAATCAAAATAATTGTCAGGATTGAAAAACAGACTATTAGATATATTACCATAATTAGAAAGTTTTTATTTCAAATTTATATGACCTTGTGTTCTGAAATTAATAAACTCCTATACCAATTAAAATTTCAAAAGAGCGCTGTCCTGATTACCGAAGAAACGGTTTTAGTGACATATGACTGCATAAAAAATTTTGTAATAAAATTGTCATTTTCTGTGCTATGCCATGGTTGTGAATTTGCCTGTGCTATGGTTGTGAATTTGCCATTCGGTGAGCATCAATACTAAACTCAGCTTTGAGCGCAACCACAAAATTCCCAGCGACTGCAATGAAACTGTCACAAAAATTTTGTAAAAAATAATGTTATTTTCTTTTCTCAATCCAAAAATTATATTGGTATGGTGAATTGGCCATCTGATGAGTATCAGTATTAGCTCAAGTGTTATCAAATACAGAAACCGGCCATAATTACAATAAATTCACAAACATAACATTTTTTTTCAGCTCAGTCCTAAAATTTTATTGTGGTTTTCAATTATTCATTTGTGAGCAGCAGTACAAACCTAGTTCGGTCTGCGTAGAAATTCAAAGCGACTGAAATACAATTTCACTAAAGTTATCTTTGTCTCTGTGATCAGTCCAAAAACCATGCTGCGGCTGTGAAAATTAATTTAACACGTTACGTTGCTACTATTGTTTTGTATTGTATCAGATTAATACAGCTTCTTGACTGCAAAGGTCCTTGCGTTACCCTGCACTGTGTAGCTACAGCCAGGATTCAACTCTGGTCCCCACATTACCAAACTGAGATCAAACCCACTGCACCACTACTGGAGGTGTTACCATTATTCATTCAATTTTAAACACGTGGAAATTCACAGTAACATCAATAAATTTCGGCGTTCGGGGTTGGATACCCGCTGCCACCAGGTTGGAGGAAATGTCTACTACCTGTACTTGTAAAACAGACCTAGTAACTGGAACGTCAAATTTACACCCTGTTTGTCATCATTGACTCTAGAGGATATTCATTATTTTGGTACAAAGTTGTAATAGATTTCAAAAATATATTCAGTTTGGTTTATTTGAGTAAATAAAAATGTTTTGGCAAATTTTCAATTCAGGTCATAAATCTCGTCATAAACACAAATTTGTATATAGGGAGAACCAGACATCAAATCCATTCATTTTGACAAACTCAATATATTGTGAGTGATTTTTGTGAATGGATAGTTACATTGTGTGAAAAGTAACAATCTCAGACGCAGTATCACATTGTATGATAATTGTATGAGGTAAATCCCATCGTAAACACAATGTTGTATTCGGGGAAAATCAGATATTAAATCTACTCATTTTGAAAAATGTACTTTTGTGAGTGATTTTTGTGAATAGTAGCATTGTGGGAAAAATGATGATCTCATACATAGCATAAACATTGTATAATATTTGTACAAGATAAATGTCATCATACACACAAACTTTGTATTTGTTTAGAACCAAATACTAAATTTACTCCTTTTGACAATTGATCATTGTGACTGAGTTTTGGTGATTAGAGGTTTCAAAAGAAAGCTTTTGGGATAGAAATAGTAAATTTTTTCTCATGTTACAAAATTTTGCACCTCCTGCCGTTTTATTTATCAGGGATATGGATGAAGCCAAATCTTGTTCAGAGTAATCCTGCCAATCTTTTACGGTTAAAATGCTTATTTTTAAGTAAATATGTTATTCTAGCTAATTTTTTGGGAAATTTTAAGCACATTAAAAGTAAATTATATCGCTCTATCTTAGCTGGAATTACTTACTGTTCAGGAAATAAAGCAAAGAGAAAAGAATTGTGCCCCAAAATGTAAATAAAAACAAATGAATAACCAAAGTAAGTGACACAAGTCACCAAAATAAAAGTAGGCAAATTAAAAATTAACTCCCCTATTTAAGAAAAAATATACGGAGAAGTAAAAGATTCCAAGGTTCTAATTTATACGAGTAAAGAAATACAAAAAAATAAACTAGAATAATTATTTTATAATTCATTTGATTTACGTATAAAACATTTTAAAAATTAAAATTAAATAAAGAATAAAAAAAATTATAATAAGAATTAGAAACTTATTTTAAGACTAATATAGAAATTGAAACAAGTTAAAAAAGATCAAATAAAATTAAACAGAAAAAGTTTAAAAAATTTAAGTAAATAACTTACCTAGCTCAATTCTAGGGCATAGACAGGAACTGTTTGTCCACAAGGTATATTCAGCGTTGGGCGTAATCTTCACCTTCGACTGTTTAAATACGTCGTATACATGAATGTTTGTCACTGTCAAGTCACCAAAAACTTGTATTGCCTTACAACGACCTCTGATTGCTAGAAAATAAAAACAGAGTGAGAGAGAGAGAAACGAGAGAGAGAGAGAGAGAGAGAGAGAGAGAGAGGGAGATAGATAAATAGAGAAATTTATTATACATATGTATATATATATTCGTCACACAAACATATATAATAATTGAAACGCTGTCCCTCCCCCCCATTAAATTTTTTTTACTGTTTTTGAACGAGACATGGATAGACCTAGTATCCTAATGAAGATGAACGGGGTCCATACCCCTCGAAGTGAGAGAGAGTAACATTTTTACTTAGATTTTTTAACTGAAATTTTTCAACTTTTTTTCCATGTCTTAAAATCAGATTAAAAATACTTACAGCAAAAAAATCCGCTGTGATATTTTAAAAGTACAAAATGAAGATGTTGTAAATACGTCAATCGTGATTTTTTTATCGTGACATATTATCGTGATATTTAATAAAAATACAAAATGAAGATATAATGAATGTCAGGTGTGGTTTTACTTACTTACTTACTTACTTAAGTCCCATCCATCCTCATGGGACGTTTTAGGACCACTCCTTTCAAAGAAATCCGATGAACTAGGGCTCGATATGCTGTTCTGTCAAGTGTGGTTCGGGATAGTTGGGCAATGCGTTGTCGGTCAAAGTTTTCGATCCATCTTTTGCGCGGTCTTCCCCGTGGTCTAAGTCCTTCAGTTGTCCCTTCAAGCGCGATCTTGGGTAGTCGTTCGGGATTCATTCGTTTTACGTGGCCGAACCAGTGCAGCTGCTGTTTTCAAATTTTGTTCCAGATAGTGTCTTGTGACTTCACCCTTCTTCACACTTCTTCGTTTGTGACATGGTCAGTATATTTAATATTGGCTATCCGGTGCAGACATGTCATTTCGAACGCAAGGAGGTTGCGCTCGTTTTCATCTTTTAATGTCCAGGTTTCACACAACTTGATCATTTAGCCCAAAAGGATAAGCGCTACCCAGAGCATGGATCCAATAATCTTCTCGTCTGCGTAATTTATTATTTTTCTCTTCTTTGGTAAAGTTTTTTAGGTCCAGATTTTCTAAAATTGTAATAGGTAGATTAGATATAGAGCAAGTACCATTATTACAATGAAGAACTAGATAATTGTTAGTTTTTTTTCCGGTAATTGTAGTTTTATGTCCCGAAAACCTCTTATATATGTCGTTAATTGTTTCCCCCACATATTGTAAATGAAAATTTTTACATTCTAGTAAATAGATAATATTAGTTGTTTGACAATTTACATGTCCAGTTAATAAACATTGCAACTTTTTATTATATAAAGTGCTTTTAATTGAACCAAGGCCCTTAATCCCAAAGGCCGTTTAATTAGAATAAATAGCTCTTATGAAAGTACTAAAAAACTATAGCGTAAAGAGCGAGGTATTGACTTGGGGGTACACCCCCTCATATACGTAATAATTTCTGTTCACTTTAAGTTTTGATGTTGCTCCTTTGTTTAAGCTGAAAAAACTTGTTTTTTCTATTTAATTTCTGATCGTTTTTTAAATAATGCTGGGAAACCCGGCGCTTCCTTCCTAGCAATGTCTCTTCCCCCATGAAAACTTCCTCCAATCTTTTTGGTTATTTAAAAAGGGCACTAGAACTTTCAATTTCTGTTCAAATGAGCCCTGCCATGATATTCTAGGACCGCTGGGTCGATAGGATCACCCCTGGGGAAAAAACAAGCAAACAAACTAACAAATAAACATGCATCCGTGATCTTTCTTCTGGCAAAAAAATACAAAATTCTATATTTTTGGAGATACGAGCTTGATAACTTTGCGGCAAGGTTCTCTAGTATGCTGGCTTTGATGTTGGGATTTTGGGTACGATTTCGTCACTCTTAGATGATGTTTCCCCCTTTTTTCAAAATTGATGAACATATTCTCAGGCGCGTTGCTTGTTGTTTGCAAGATGAAAATTGATGAAATTCATATATTTGATATAAGCATAAAAATTTGATTCTTTTGATGTATCTATTGGTATCAAAATTTTGTTTTTAGAGTTTCGGTTACTATTGAGCCGGGTCACTCCTTACCACGAACAGTTTGATGTTGTCCATCACTGAGCGTCGAAAAATGAGAATTACATAGCATTGATTTGCAAAATTTTTGCTGTGTCTTTCACAAGGTTTTCTAACTCGTAGATCCAATCCATTTATGGAATCCTCGATGCATCATCCAAGGTGAAGAATTTTCAAACAGTTCGGGGTAGCGAACTGTAAGTAAGGAGCGACCCGGTTCAATAGTAATCGAAACTCTAAAAAACGGAACTTTGATACCAATAGATACAACAAAAGAATCAAATTTGTATGCTGATTTCGAATATATAAGTCTTATCAAGTTTAGTCTTACCCATCAAAAGTTACGAACCTGAGAAAATTTGCCTTATTTTAGAAAAAAAGGAAGAAACACCCCCTAAAAGTAATAAAGTCTTAATGAAAACTACACTATCAGATTCAGCATATCAGAGAAGCCTACTGTAGAGGTTTAAAGCTCCTATCTGCAAAAATATGGAATTTTGTATTTTTTGCTAGAAGGAAGATCACGGATGCGTGTTAATTTATTTGTTTTTTGTTTGTTTGTTTTTTTTTTCGTTTTTTTTCCAGGTGTGATCGTATCAACCCACTGGTCCGAGAATATCGTGAGATGGCTCATTCGAAAGGAAATTAAAAGTTCTAGTGCACTTTTTAAGTCACTAAAAGAATTGGAGGGCAACTAGGCCCCCTCTCCCACTTATTTTTCCCAAAGTAACCCGATCAAATTTTGAAATAGTCATTTTGTTCAGCATATTCAAAAAATCTAATAACTATGTATTTGATGATGCCCTAATCCCCACAAAGTCCCGGGGTAAGGGTTGCAAGTTTTTCAATTTGCCCATTGTTTAAATTTAGTATTGGTAATTGCGAAGTATACAGACGTGTTCAGGATTTTTTTCAGGTGGGCGCATCAGGAGAAGGGGTTTACGCTGGAGGACCTTTCCATGGAGGAAGGGAATTTTCCATGAAGGGGGCACCGGATTTCCCACTATTATTTAAAAACGATCAGAAATTAAACAAAAAGAATACGTTTTTTCAACTGAAAGTAAGAAGCAACATTAAAACATAAAACGAACAAAAATTATTACGTATATGAAGGGGTTCTCGCCCTCGTCAATACCTCAGTCTTTACGCTTAAGTTTTTTTTAGTACTTTCAAAAGAGTTATTTATTCCAATTAAACGGCTTTTGTGATTCAAGTGTCATTCTTAAAGAATTGGGACTAAATTCAAACTTTAGCGTACAGAGCGAGGTACTGACGAGGGGAAGAACCCCCTCATATACGTAAAAATTTCTGTTCATTTTAAGTTTTATTATTGCTCCTTACTTTCATTTGAAAAAACTTGTTTTTTTTATTGAATAACAAAGAGCATTAAAGAATAGCTTTTATCGAACTTTACGGTTCACCGTACGGTTCAACTATTTTTGTGAATGAAACATCTGCATTAAATTTTCAATGTCAAACATGTTTTTATTTCTTTTATTTCACTTCGTATTCTGTTTTTTCGGTTTCTTCATTGTAAGCAGGCACGGAAAAATTGAACGACTCTCCTTAAGCTAAACTGCCTAATAATTTAATGTTGTCTTTGGCAACTGAACAGTTCGAATTACATTCTCTGAATTTATCCTCCACATGAATCAATTTAACAATTGTGCATCTCTAATGAATTTCTTAAATTGAACTGCCTTATGACATACTGCTTAGCGGTTTTCTATTATTAAATAGAAACACTTTTTTCACAAAATAAATTTTTCAAAGAAAAGTAAAAAACCCCATGGAACAAAAAATGACCAGAAATAGAATCAAATAACCTACCAAGCGTAAAACTACCACAAATCATCATCAATAAATAAATGAAACCCGAAACCAACAGAAATTACAATAAATAACTGATTCAAACTCAAAACGAGCAGAAATTAACATTAGTAGGCCTCAAACCCCTATGCCTTCTTAAGCCCAGAAAATAATTTACACTTTACTGAAAAAATACAAATGAATGTGCATTGTCAGTTTAAAAAACATGAGCTGATATTTATTCCTTAAAATCTTAATATTTTTTGATTTATTAAAGTTATAAAAGTGAAAACATTTATTTTTTTCCAGTAAACTGCAAAGTATCTTCTGGCCTTCAGAAGATATGGGGGTTTTTAGGCCTACTTATGTTAATTTCTGCTCGTTTTGAGTTTGCCTTGATTATTTATTGTAATTTCTGTTCGTTTTATATTGACATAGTGTTTTTCAGGGAAAAAAAGAATAATAGTTTAAATCTTTTCAGTTTTTTCTTTAAAAATTTTTGATGTAATTTGTATGCTAGAGGGACTTCTTCAAGGGTTTTAAACAGCATACACCCTTTTGAAAATCTTGACACAAACAGTAGTGTTCAATTTAGTTTTATACCTCCTCTAGTTGGCAACTCTTTGGCAGCCTGAATACACTTACACTCTTTTGATTTAGTGAAAGTTTAAGAGCAGAAGTAGCCTCAAAAGTTTGAACTTAATACCCTCAGTTGTTATTGGGATATTGCTAAGATGTCTCATTGGCAACCAGCATACTAACAGTGCGTTTTGATTGAATTTTTAAGCAACATTTAATTTTTTAAGCATAATGGGTAAATTGCATAAAGTGGGGGTTGACCTACCCAATAACCCTATAGATGTAGTAACTAAACCCTTCAGCTATGCTAAACAAAATAGCTGTCTTAAAACTTTGATTGGAAGTGTTTGTAAAATAACTAG
Source organism: Artemia sp. Qi Xiang Cuo (assembly GCF_049724085.1). Taxonomy (NCBI): domain Eukaryota; kingdom Metazoa; phylum Arthropoda; class Branchiopoda; order Anostraca; family Artemiidae; genus Artemia; species Artemia sp. Qi Xiang Cuo. Next base: position 13,954,763 of record NC_142796.1, read on the forward strand.
CTAAGGAGGGAGGCTGATTGTCCTCTAATCACTTTTGACTCTTATAAAGGGCACTACAACTTTTAATTTCCAATCAGAATAGCTCTTTTAAAATATCAATGATATTACTAGCTATGATAGAGCAGCGCTACCTATAATACTGATCATATGTCCTTTTAATACCTGCATGTATATAGTTTTTTCGTTTAATTGAAACTCCTCCAAATGGCCTTAGTGTCATTAGTTCCATTAACCGTAGAAGTAGTATTAAAAGCATACACATACTTTTCTATTAGAATCCGTACTTTCCAATGGTATCGTTAATTAGCTAGGTCCATCACTTGTCATTGTCATGTCCTTCTAATAAAGATATTTTATAATATGTTGAATTGTTTGTATTTCTTATTCTTTTTATGATTATGTTTCTTCCAATTTTTCTTTGTCCATTTCTCGTATTTTTCCAGTTTTGTATTTTCCAGTCTGTATCTTTTGGGCGTCTTTTATCCTTTTTTCTATCCTCTTTACTCCACTTTTCAGAATTTTAAAATTTTTTGTTATAGAGGGTTAAAATAAATTATTAATAATATTACAGTGTCTTCTTGCTAGTTCAAAATCAGCAGCAACTTACGCTGAAAGGTCTAACTTACATAGTGTAAGCCGTTATTGTGATATTGCTTTGTCACCCTGTTGAAAATCTACATGATCATAGTTTGTTTTGATTTAGTTCAACATCCACCTAAATATTCCTTAAAAGCTTCTCCTTAATACCCTTAGCTTGTGTAGTAGCACTAGTTGCAGCAGCAGTTGTAGCATTAGTAGCAGTATGTATGTAGCCCCTTTGGGTTTTTTTTTCAACATCCCCTTCAACACACGATGAAAGTTTCAACTTAATACCATCAACCGTTCCTGAAGCATTGCTGATACGTCCTCTTGGCAACCTATGTGGGCAAAGTGTGTTTCAATTTAATTCAATACAGTTTCAACATTGCCCAAAATGTTCGCCTTACTACCCTTAGCTTTAGTTGCCGTTGTACTAGCATCAGTAATTATAGTAGTAACAGTAGTAGTAGAAGCCGTGGAATTAATAATAGTAGTCTTAGCTTTAGTAGCAGTAGTAGTAGTAGAAGTAATGATAATAGCAGCAGTAGTAGCAGTTGTAGGAGTAAAAGCAGTAGTATTATAATGCAAATATTGTCCTTCAGTTAGTTCAAGATTCACCACAACAAGCCTTGTAAGTTTCAATTTCTCACGCGAAACTCTTCCTCAGATATTGCTGATATGCCCTTTCTGCATACGGATAGCGTGTTGTGATTCAGTTTACCTTCCCCCTAAAACTTCTCTGGCAATTTCGTCTTCATGCCCTTAGGTATTATTGTAATAGTAGTCACAGTAGTAGTATTAGTACTCAACTAAATACAATTATCCATCGCTATGACATTGTCGGTATGCCCTTTTGATAACCTGTATATTCATGTACTTCCTGAAATTTTCATCTTAATACCGTTAGCCTTATAAATAGTTGAAATAGAAGCAGTAGTTGGATCAATAGTAAAAGTAGTAGTAGAACTAGTAAATGTAGCCGTGGTAGTAGTATTAGTAACAGTGGGCACATATTGCTTTTTGGTCAATTGATCCTTCTCTTCAAGCATTCTCTGAGAGTTTCAGCTTAATGCACAAATCAATTCTTAAGATACATTATTTTGACAACCTAAATGCACATAGTGTCTTTTGTTACTCACAAATTTTACCTTCATAGACTTAGTGTTAAAAGTGCTAGTATCACAGTAGTTGCGGCAGTAGTAGGAGAAGTAGTTGCAGTGTTAGTGTTGCATTAGTAGTAGAAGTAACAGTAGTAGCAACAGTATTAATAGCGGTAGTAGCATGTAAATCTTACCTTTTGATTAGTTGAACATCTCTTTCATGATGCCCAAAATTTTCACCTTGACACGGTAAGCTGTTCCAAAAATATTGCTGATGTGCGCTTTTGGTTCCCTTTTGGCACCCTTTTCACCTTAATATTTACAAGTTTTTGCAATAGAAGTAGTAGTTGGAGTAGTTTATTAGTTGTAATTGTATTAGTAAAAGCAGCAGTGGCAGTAGTGTTAGAAGTGACATGCATTTAGTAGTAGTAGTAACAGCAGTAGCAGCAGTATTAATAGCAGTAGTAAAAGGGCCTTTTTGCCTTTTGGTCAACTGAACATCTCACTCATGATGCCCCTGAAGTTTCTTTTTGATAAGATAAGTCGGTCCAACAATATTGCTGATGCGCCTGTATCAGCAATCTGTATGTACATAGTATGTTTTGAATTAGTTCAAATTTCCCTTTCAACGTTTCCTCATATGTTTATTTCAATATCCTCAGCCTTAGTAGCACTTGCTACGGAAGTTTTAGTCCTGACTTAACCATTCGACAATACTGAAACAACAGATGTCTCAAAACTTTGTTTGAATGTTTGCTTTGGGAAATGATGGGCGTGGGGAAAGGGGGTGGCTGGTTGCTCTCAGATCAGTTTGACTCTTAAAAAGAGCACTATAACTTTCAATTTCAAATCAAATGAGCCCCATCTGAAATTTACATGACCACCCATTCAGTAAAAAACCCTATATACCCCCAGGGGAGAGGGGGTGGCTTGTTGCTCTCAGATCAGTTTGACTCTTAAAAAGAGCACTATAACTTTCAATTTCAAATCAAATGAGCCCCATCTGAAATTTACATGACCACCCATTCAGTAAAAAACCCTATATACCCCCAGGGTAAAGCTTGCAACCCTTTCCCCAGGGCTCTGGGGAATTGTGTCAACCCTGAAGAACCTTGTTATATGTTCTTTAAACTATTTTGAACAGTATGACTATTTCACACTTTCAATCAGCTGCGTTTGGTAAAAAGCGGAGTAGGAGAGGGGGCTAGTTGAACTCTATAATTTTGACTCTTAAAAGGGAGCTAGAACTTCCTACTTCCAACCAAATGAGCCACCACTAAAGTTTACACAGCTATCCCTTCCACAAAAATCTTAAATGCCCCCGGGACACAACTTAAAACACTTGCCCCCAGGCTCTGATAGTTTGTATCAGCCCCAAAAGCCTTGTTGTATAATCTTTGGACTATTTTGAACGAAATAGCCATGTCAAAATTTCTATTGGATGCATTTCGGGAAAACACAACGTGTGTGGGGGGGAGGTAGCTGCCCTCTGATCACTTTGACTCTCTAAAAGGGCACTAGAACTTCTGATTACCAATCCAATGATTGGTAATCCTCCAAAGTACATACGATCATCCTTTCTATAAGAAACCTTATATGCCCCCAGGTCATCACTTACAACCCTTGCCCTAAGGGCTTTGAGGGGTCGTCATCCTCGAAGACGTAATTTCTGGACCCTTCAACTATGGTGAATAAAACTACCATCTCAAAATTTTTGGTTGAAACTGATTGAACCTTAAAAAGGGCACTAGAACTTTCAATTTCAAATCAAATGAGCCCAATCTGAAGTTTATAGGATCACTCATTCTACAAAAACCTTATGTGCCTACAGAGTGTCACTTGCAATCCTTGCCCCAGGGCTCTGGGGGGTTTTGTCAACCCTGGAGGCATTGTTATATGCTCTTTGGACTATTTTGAACAAAATGGCTGTCTCCCAATTTTAATCAAATGCGTTTGGTGAAAAGAGTGGTAGTTGGAGGGGGACTGGTTGCCCTTCATCATTTTTTACTCTTAAAAGGGAACTGGAACATCCAATTTTCATACCAAAAGGTATGAAGTTTATTTTTTCAAATGAGTTTGTTCAAAATATAAGTTTTTATTGGAATGTAAAAGCACTTATTAGACCAGTTGTGCAATTTCTAATAATAAATTAGAATAAGAATATGTAGATTAACACAAATTATTTTGAAAAGATGAATTTTTCTAAATAAAATGCAATATTAAAATTTGAACCAAACAGAAATGATCTTGCATTATAAGAAGTGCCACTTACCTCAGCCCCAACTCTATTTGCAAAAGTTTGACTTGTGTTTTACCTAAGCCCTTATAGAGTGCGAAAAATGTATCTGGGTGGTCGATGCAACTATTTTATTTACTGATCGCGTTTCAAATCACTTGAAGCATCATGAAAAAAAAACAGACCTTAGAGTAAAGATTGATAAATTGAGAAAGGGGGGGGGGTGAAATTACGCAGGATAATTTTATTTCAGTAAGGAACATGTACAAGTTTCTTAATTTTGTAACCGTAAAATACAAAGGCAAATATTTCAATAGCTTCAATACTTTGCTCTCAATTCCAAGTACGCATCTCAAACGTAGTTTGTGTTAATCGCCATCTAACCCTTCATGTCTGCTAACCCGCAACTGTCAAAGTTAAGTTGACTGTGCTGTTGCCTCTCTCCTACCAAGACAAGGCTACTCAGATGAATTGCTCAGCACAGTATGAATATTACACAATATGGAGAATTCCTATCATCTCCATTAAATATTTTTGGGACAGATCAGTTTCGTACATTTCTTCATGACTTTGACTCCGTGCGTGCGCAATGACAAAATTTCAAATAGCAACTACACTACTACAGCAATTACGATTTACGCGCTGTGATGTGTCCCGTTTCTGAACCACATTTTCTATCATATAGTGACAAGCCAGGCATGGATACGTCACCAATGACTCATTTCAGAGATAAAATATCTCTTAGGTGAGTAAATAAATGGCATCCCTGGCAATTCGTCCCTGAAAAATGAGGTCAAGTCATTTGGGCGTTTTTCGGCTCTTGGGCCTTTTTCTTTTTTCCTATCTTCTTTTTTAGTAAATATTCATGGTATTTTTATAACCACCAGTAGTGCTCTTGGCTCCAAAGCTGATATATAAAAATTCCAGGTTTCCAGTTGGAATGGCTTCGCTGACTAATCAGTTACCTTTCTATTTGATCATTTTACTAATCCTTTTGTCAATAGCTGTCGTCTCCAAGGATTCTCTTAGTTCTTCTTTAGCCCTCAATTGATCTGTGCAAAATAGATTTCCGATTCTAATTATATAAAAAGTATCTTATGTCCCACTTTTTCTCCTTTGAGAGGTTTTGTCTCCAAATGATTGAATAGAGAAAGCTGTAAATTCTTATCAAATTAGACGAATCAGTTGCAGTAATTCAAGGGACATTACGTAGACAGATATGAATTCAATAGGAGAACAAAAAATGAAAACTACTTTTTATGTTGAGCTACTATTTCACTGGTTTATTGATCTTCAACACACGTGAATATATTTCCACTGACAATAGCTTGATTTTCAAAATTATTTTTGTGACCAAGAAAATGAGAACAACTTATTTTGCAAACTCCAGAATCAAAAATTCCCAGAATCACATACAAGGCAGGTAAATATATTGCATCAATGTATTTTTAAAATCATTCTAAATTAAACCAGATTAGATATTACTAGCGTACTGGAGAGTTCAGTCATAAAATTCATTATTACTAAATAAATTAGTGCTATAAAAGTAGCCCCCCCCCCAAAAAAAAACAGCTGAATGTTTTGAAAGCCAAAATATTGGTTTTTCTGCTATACATACGGTCTTTTTTTTATAACCATACTTGTTTTATTCGGTAAAGAAAAAGAAAATTGTTCACACTCTATCTTGTTTCATTATTTTGTCTCTCTGCTCTATCCATTATTTTGTCTCTCTGTTATCCTCTTATGTTCTCCTTTCTTTTCTTTTATTAAGTAATTTTCAAATAAACAATAAAAGACCGCTTTGCAACCTTGTAACCTATGATATGGGTGATATCAAAATGTGAATGCGATTTCTTACTTGTTCTTTCTTTTATTGTTCAGGTTTGTCTTCATGGCACTAATGGAGTACATGCTTGTAAATATTCTTCTTGGTGATTCTGATGGGCCTAAACCACCGCCGGAACCTCCTAAACCAGATAAGGTGTTTGATTTAGCGGCAAAGGTATTATCTTATTTATTTGTTCTAAAGACTTGAATGGTAGATACGGGTATTTAGGTCTCCATTTTAACTTATTAATTAAAAAAACTTTTTCCACAAAATACGTTTTTCAAAGAAAAGTAAAGAACTCCATTAAACCAAAACGAACAAAAATAAAATCAAATAATAGACCAAGCGTGAAACTAAGACAAATCAGAATCGATAAATAAATGAAACCCAAAACGAACAGAAATTACAATAAATGACCGATTCAAACTCAAAACGACCAGAAATTAACATGAGTAGGGTTCAAAACCCCTATGCCTTCCCAAGGCCGGAACATAATTTGCACTTTACTGAAAAAATACAAAAGAATGAGCATTGTCAGTTTCATATGCATATACTGATATTTAGTAATTAAAGTGTTAACATCATTTGATTTATTAAAGTTATAAAAGTAAAAAAATTTATATTTTTTCAGTAAAGTGCAAATTATGTTCTGGCCTTGGGAAGGCATAGGGATTTTGAACCCTACTCATGTTAATTTCTGCTCGTTTTGAGTTTGACTCGGTTATTTATTGTAATTTCTGTTCGTTTTGGGTTTCATTTATTTATCGATGCTGATTTGTGGTAGTTTTTTGGGTTCTACTATTGTACCCTTATACTATGCTTTTTCCCACCTAATCTCTCTCCAAACATCTTCCAAATAGTACCTATTCATTGGCACAGCTCAGCCCCGTAATTTGAACAAATTTCAATTTTTCAAGTTTGGGTCATTTGCCTGGGACTCTGGGCCGGTTGGACGCCCCCAAAAATTGTCCCAAATTTCTCTCTCGCTCTTGCACTTGTTCACGGATGTCTAATGCCGTGAATGGTTAGACCGTTGCTCAGGCAGTAACCATGTGGCAAACACATACCAGCAATATTTTTTCATTTTCACATGGAATCCCAATCTAGCCCATGTCCACCACTTTGCATTCAAGCTTCTTTCAGTCCAGGATAGGCGGGGAGGGGGTGCCCGCCGTCTCCAATCACTTTCCAAATAGTGTCTATTCATTGCCTCAGCTCAGTCCAGCTTTCTGAGCAAATTTCATTTTTCACTATTTTCAATGCATAGTGACCCCCTCATATAAGGTCTGTGGATTATCATCAGGGGTTCAGATGCAAATCTTTAAATAATTATTATACAAAATTTGGACATTTTTTAGCGTTCAGTGTTCAGATTTGAGCGTTGGGGTCTGACTATCTGGGCTTTATTTGTTAAGGCCTGAATGTTAAGCGATCGACATGGACTAGATTGGGACCCAATGTGAAAATGAAAAAAAAAATTATTCTTGGTATGTGTGTATCCTGAATGCTAAGCGATGGACATGGGCTAGATTGGAACCCCATGTGAAAATGAAAAAAAAATAGTGTTGGTATGTGTGTAACCTGAATGCTAAGCGATGGACATGGGCGAGATTGGGACCCCATGTGAAAATGAAAAAAATATTGTTGGTATGTGTGTAGCGCATGCATGGTTACCACTAGAGAAACAGTCTAACCGTTCACGGCTTTAGGCATCCGTGAATAAGTTCTAAGACGAGAGAGGAAGTTAGGACAATTTTTGGAGGCGCCCACCTCACCTGCCCATAGTCTCAGGCAAGCGACCCAAAACTTGAAAAAGTGGAAATTCGCTCAGATTGCTGAACTGAGCTGAGGCAATGAATAGATACTATTGGGAAAGTGACTGGAGACGGTGGACATCCGTGAACAGTTGCTAAATTGAGAGAGGAATTTGGGACAATATTTGGGTGATGCTCCCGCCCAGAGTCTCGGGCAAGTGACCCAAAATTTTGAAAAGCTTATGAAAAATTGAAATTTTCGATGAATGTGGGGCTGAGCTTAGGCAACGAATAGGTACTATTTGAAAGATAAAGATGGCTTTAAACGATTGTTGGCCTGTTATTTCAAGCAAATAAATGGTCCTATGTCAATTCTAAATTCTCGGTCAACCTTCTTAAGACCATAGGCGGGCGTGCCTTGTTTGCCTCTCATTACAGGCAATCTAACGGTCTTATGTCAATTTTAAATTCCTGGTCAACATGCCTGTGACTCTAGGCAAGCATGCCTTTCCAAAAACTAACAAACAAGTATGTGTCCAATAAGAGAGTCATGCATACTCCCGCCATTTACCCTGCCCCAGCCATTTAAGCATTTGCCTCTCAATTACTTGGACAATCTGTCTGGGCTTTTCTGTCTACAATTAGCCATGTCTTGATGCAACCTATGCAACCTACTGCAAAATACTTGATAACTTCAATTCAAGTTGAAACCCTTGCCCTGAGGGTTGTGGGGGAGTGACTTCCTTAAAACCATATTTTTTATCTGGAAATCAACTACGCTAAACAAAATGGCTATCTCAAAATTTTGATTGGAAGTGTTTGGGGAAATGGTGGGCGTGGAAGGTGTTAGCTGCCTTCCAATCACTTTCGACTATTAAAAAGGACACTAGCCGTTTCAATTTCCAATCTACTGAGCCCTTTTCGAAGTTTCTACGACAACTCCTTCGATACGAAGTTTCCTGGTATGGAAAAAGAAGAAAAAAAATTAATACATTGTGTCAACATCGTTCTTTACATTTCGTAGGGCACAAGCCCTTCTAATTTCCAATCGAATGAGCCCTTATTGAAGTTTCTACAACATCACTATCTATTAAAACCTTATTTGCCCCCAGGGTATAAATTATAACCCTTGCCCCGAGGACTCTGAGGGGGTTATTATCCTCAGAGACCTAGCTTGTAAAACGTTTAACTACGTTGAATAAAATGGCTGTGTAAAATTTTTGATTGGATGTGCGTGGGGGAAAGGTCGGTTTGAGATGGGGTTTAGTTGCCCTCAAATGACTTTAGACTATTAAAAAGGGCACCAGCCCTTTCAATTCCCAATCGAATGAGCCCTTTTTCAAGTTTCTACGACAAAGCTTTCAATAAAAACATCGTTAAATACAATTTTAATAAATACATCGTTCTTATATTCCCCCAGGGCATAACTTACAACCCTTTCAACCATGGCATAACTAGCCATTTCAATTTCCAATCGAATGAGCCCTTTTTGAAGTGTTTACGACAACACGTTCTATAAAAACCTTATATGGCCCCAGGGCATAACTTACAACCCTTGCCCTGAGGGCTGTGGGGCGGTTGTCATCCTCAAAGACCTAATTTCCAGAACTTAAAACTATGTTGAACAAAATAGCTATTTCAAAATTGTGATTGGATGTTTGGGGAAAAGGTGAGCATGAGAGGGGGGCTAGTTGCCCTCCAATCACTTTCGAATATTAAAACGGCACTAGCCCTTTCAATTTCCAATCGAATAAGCCTTTTTTAAAGTTTCTACGACAAAGACTTCCATAAAAACATCGTTAAATACAATTTCAATAAATACGACGTTCTTATATGCCCCCAGGGCATGACTTAAAACCCTTACCCTGAGGGCTGTGGGGGAGTGTTATCTTCTTAGATATAATTTCCAGACCTTTCAACTACTTTGAACAAAATGGCTATCTCAAAATTTTGATTGGATGTGTTTCGAAAAATGGTGGGCATGGAAGGGATGTTAGTTGCCTTTCAATCACTTTTGACTATTAAAAAGGGCATTAGCCATTTCAATTTCCAATCAGATGAGCCTTTTTTAAGTTTTTACGACAACGCTTTCTTTGAAAACTTTATTTACCCCAGGGCATAACTTATAACCCTTGCCCTGAGGGCTCTCGGGGGGTTATCATCCTCAAAGACCTAGTTTCCAGAACTTTCAACTACGTTGAACAAATTCGCTATCTAAAAAAAATTTGATTGGATGTGTTTAGAGAAAAGGTGGGCGTGAGAGGGGGATTAGTTGCCCTCCAATAACTTTCGACAATTAAAAAGGGCAATAGCCCTTTTTTCCAATCGAACGAGCCTTTTCTGAAGTTTCTGCGACAATACTTTCTATAAAAACCTTATATGCCCCCAAGGCATAACTTACAACCCTTGCCCTGACGACTGTGGGGGAGTGTCCCCCTCAAAAACATAATTTCTATGTGGAAATCAACTACGCAGAACAAAATGACTATCTCAAAATTTTGATTGGATGTGTTTGGGGAAATAGTGGGCGTGGAAGGGGTGTTAGCTGCCTTCCCATCATTTTCGACTATTAAAAAGGGCACTATCCATTCTAATTTCCAATCGAATGAGCCCTTTTCGAAGTTTCTACGACAACTCCTTCGATGCCAAGTGCCATGGTATGGAAAAAAAAATACATTGTGCCAACATTGTTCTTTACTTAGGCACCGCGATTGCGCTGCCTATGAAAAAGGGCAATTTCATTTTCCAATCAAATGAGCCATTTTTGAAATTTTTACAGCAACTTTCTATATAAACCTTATATGCCCCCAGGGCATAACTACAACCCTTGCACTGAGGGCTCTGAGGGGGCTATCATCCGAAATATATATATATATATATATATATATATATATATATATATATATATATATATATATATATATATATATATATATATATATATATATATATATATATATATATATAGCTGTGGTCTAGTCTTGTGAAAGAAGCGCCAAGTCAAGCCCCGTCTCTTATACCACTTTCTTCATGGATTGAGCATTATAAAAAAGAATTTTCTGCTCCGGATCCCCATCTTCAAAATAGTTATAAAGCGAGACTCCAAGATTTCTTTGAGCATGCATCTAGTCCGGGACCGATTATTACAAAGAGTCTGATTATTTCTGCAATTGGGAAACTGAAGAAAAAAAAGTCTAGAGGATATGACGGGATTTCTGCACAACATTTGTCGTTGTGTGGGGGTATGTTTATTGAGCATTTGGTCCTCCTTTACCAAATGATATTTAATTTGGGAATTGTGCCTTATTCTTTTTCAATTGGATGTCTGACTCCTATCCCAAAGAAAAATAAACCTCCTTCCGATTGTTCGTCTTTTCGCCCAATAACGGTTTCAACTGTTTTTTGTAAAATATTTGAAAATCTGATTATTGAGGAGCTTCGTACTAAATGTACAGTTCAGGCCCATCAGTTCGGTTTTCAGTCTCGCCTCGGGTGCGGCCATGCTCTTTCCGCTTTAGTATCCGCTTTAGTTGACGCAGAAGACCGCGGTGAAAGCATCGCTTTAGCCACTCATGATGTAAGGCGCGCGTTTGATTCGCTTCTCCACGAGGAGATTATACTGGATATGGGTTTGGCCGGTGTTGATCCCTGCTCTCTAGCCCCACTGGCTGACATGTATGAAAATCTAAAAGCGGAACTTAAACTTCCTTTACCAGCGAGTGAGTGCACTAGCCTGTTGAATGATGTTGCTGTTTCTCCGCGTGGTAATCCCCTTCTCCCGGTAAAGAAGGGGTAAGACAAGGTGCCATTTCGTCACCGACAGCATTTAATAACAGTATCGTAAAGCCGCAATCGAAGTCACTTATGACTTACATTCTGCGCGGTGTTGATTTATCTTTGATTGGTTATGCGGACGATGTACTGAACCTGAGCCGCTTTCTGCAAGGACTAGAAGATAATTTTACTCGACTACAACAAGAGTATGCTCAGATTGGACTTCAGTTTAATGCCGACAAGTCTGAAGTACTGCTGTTTAATTCGAAATCTGATGCTGGTCGAAGCATCACAATTGGTGTTTCTACTGTTGGGCTTGCCGGTGGCATTGTATATCTGGGCCTTCCTATTGGACGGTCAATACTAGAGACGCGGCGGTTACTGCTTTCTCATTTTCAGAAGCGGGTTTCATTTACGTATAGCCGTATTGTGGCAAATAAGCGGAAGTTTGACCGTCGTCTGCTGGCCCGGGTGTACAATGTTATGGTTTTGCCCCATTATTTGTACCTCAGCCCATTCTGGCGTATATTTACGGCTACAGATAGACTGAAATTGCGTTCAGTGTACTACAAGTATGCAAAGTTTTTGTTGCGTTTACCACCATGGACAAGCAATCGATATGTTTCGCATCGGTACGGCATCATGAATCCTGAAGAAGCTATCCTAGCGCAGATTACTCGATATAATTTGACACTTAAGTCCCATCCCTGGGCTATGATTCTCCAGCAGTAGTTGGCATAAGCTGTTGGTTGTTGTGTTTGGTTTTTTTTTGTTTGTTTCAGAAGAATTAGTGTTTTTGCGTTTTTTCTTGTCTTTTGTTGTGCTCCATCTGTTTTAATTGATGGGTAATAAATGCATTCATTCATTAATATATATATATATATATATATATATATATATATATATATATATATATATATATATATATATATATATATATATATATATATATATATATATATATATATATATATATATATTCTGAAAATACAGGTAAATGCGGAAGGGAGTTCACACAGTATTCAGCATGCGATGATTCCATTATTGCCGGATTTAAAAACATAATACAATTATTTTTTTATGGGGGGGAGGATACAGCCAGTTTATCTCCCTCTCCCGTAGATGTTAGCCTGAGGCTAAACGATGGTACGTTTGTGTTGTTAAAAAATATTATATAGCACTAGATTTCATTCACTATAAATAATGAAAAAAAAAAAAAAAAAAAAAAACAGAAACTATCGTAAATACAATGACCGGCTCGGATTTGAACTCTTTACTTTTTATGCTGAAGATTAAAATTTGCTCGACGGACAGCCTATTCAAGCATGATAAAAATAAAAAGGATATAAAATCTTTTAGCCACCGTTCTGCGATAGCTACTAACAAACATAGTGTATTGACTTCCTCAGAATCAGCGGTGTAGGACATTGGAGGTGAGATAACCTGAATAAACACCATCTGCATAAAAAGGATCAGATTCAGATTCTAGAACAAGAACAGATGATGAGAATTCGGTTTTGAAGTCAGCGAGTCACTCATATTTAGGGAATTCTGTGGCAGAAAGACAAGAGGTAACTTTGCTACCTCTTTTCTAAAATGTTCTCCACGTAACCTTCCTCTCCTAGATAGTCAAACCGTACCGTGCTTCTGCCTATTCAACCCCACTCTCATGTGCTATGCTGCAAGAATATTTAAGATGGCTGGGCTTTTATTGATGAATGATGACGGATTGCGAGAAATTTTGCTTCTTGGCCATTAATCTAAAACGAAACAAAAAGCAGATCGTCCCCATCAGAATAGGAAGAGGTCATAAGAACGGATTAAAAGGAAATAAGAACTATAAGGGAGGGAGTGAAGGATGAAGTAACGAATAGATTTGGGTCGAATAGGAGCGTTGGTCCCAGGACCCATGTTGTTCCAAGCTAGGAATTATTGTGACTTCCACGAATAGTTATTTAATCAATATCAATACTTCTGTACTTTATTTCCTTAATATGTTTCATTAGATTCCCCGAAGAGATTCATAGCCTTCCGTCAAAAATAATATAAATTAGTATGTAAGGTTCATAGTAGGGCGAGTCTTATTTATGGATTGAAACAGTCATCAGTTTATACATCTGGTTATGACTTTGTATATATTAATTTAAAAAAAAAATCTCCACAAAATAAGTTTTTTTTAAGTAAAGAACTCCATTAAACCAAAAATGAATAAAAATAAAATCAAATAATCTACCAAGCATACAACTACCACAAATCGGTATCAATAAATAAATGGAACCCAAAACAAACAGAAACTAAAATAATCAACAGGGTCAAACTCAAAACGAGCAGAAATTAATATGATTAGGGTTCTAAATCCCTATGCTTTCTAAAAGCCAGAATATAATTTGCATTTTACTGAAAAAAATTACAGATGAATTTACTGAAAAAATGTGCATTGACAGTTTAATATACATATGATGCTATTTATTCCTTAAAATATTAATTAATTTTACATTTCTTAAAGTTATAAAACAGAAAACATTTAAAAGAATTTTCATTTAAAAGAAAACATTTTAAAAGAATGGCCTGGCCTTGGGAAGGCATAGGGGTTTTGAGCCCAACTTATGTTAATTTCTGCTCGTTTTGAGTTTGAATCGGTTATTTATTGTAATATCTGTTCGTTTCAAATTTCATTTACTTACCGATGCTGATTTGTGGTAGTTTCACGCTTGATAGGTTATTTGATTTAATTTTTGTTCATTTTTTGTTAAATATAATTCTTTACTTTTCTTTGAAAAACTTATTTTGTGGGAAAAGTTTTTTAATTAATCAATATAAACATCAAACTAGTTTATCGTACACAACGCAGAAATGAAAACATCCGAGTCTCAAAACAAAGGGAAAGTCTGCCAATATAGTCTCAGTCTGAGTCTGTCTCAGTCTGCCAGTCTGTCAAGTCTCAGTCTGCCAATATAGGTTTACAGTGAGTTGTGGTGAGTGAATTGTGCCTTCCTGCTCAGCACAAGACGAGCTAAGAAATTCGTATCAAGTGAACATAAATATAACATATACACCTTTGCGCCGCTGATAAAACTCTCATTTTTGCCAAAATAGTCCGTCAAAAGCCGTTTCATAGTGCAACATAAGAGTTGACACTAAACCCTTGCACGTGTAACCGTTATCCGTAAATGTGTATAAAAAGGTCTTTATCATAGGCAGCCCAATAGTGCTGCCTAAGTAAAGAACGATGTTGGCCCAATGTATTATATTTTTTTCTGGTTTTGGCCAGGGAACTTCGTATCGAAGGAGTTGTCGTAGAAATTTCAAAAATGGCTCATTCGATTGGAAATTGGAATGGCTAGTGCCCTTTTTAATAGTCGAATGTGATTGGAAGGCAACTAAAACCCCTTCCACGCCCACTATTTACCCAAACACAACCAATAAAAATGTTCAGAAAGCCATTTTCTTCAGCGTACTTGATTTCCAGATAGAAATTATGTTTTTGAGGAGGACACTCCCCCACAGCCCTCAGGGTTGTAAGTTATGCCCTGGGGGAAATAAGGTTCTTATAGAAGGCTTTGTCGTAGGAAGTTCAAAAAGGGCTCATTCGATTTGAAATTGGAATGGCTAGTGCCGTTTTTAATAGTCGAATGAGATTGGAAGGCAACTAACACCCCTTCCACGCCCACAATTTCCCCAGACACATCCAATAAAATTTTCAAACAGCCATTTTCTTCAGCGTACTTGATTTCCAGATAGAAATTATGTTTTTGAGGAGGAAACTCCCCCCGCAGCCCTCAGGGTTGTAAGTTCTGCCCTAGGGGGAAATAAGGTTCTTATAGAAGGCTTTGTCGTAGAAATTTCAAAGATACATCATTCGATTGGATAGTGGAATGACTAGTGCCGTTTTTAATAGTTGAATGTGATTGGTAGGCAACTAAAACCCCATTCACGCACACTATTTACCCAAAAAAATCCAAAAAAAATGTTCAAATAGCCATTTTCTTCAGCGTACTTGATTTCCAGATAGAAATTATGTTTTTGAGGAGGACACTCCCCCCACAGCCCTCAGGGTTGTAAGTTATGCCCTGGGGGAAATAAGGTTCTTATAGAAGGCTTTGTCGTAGAAATATCAAAGATGGCTCATTCGATTGGATATTGGAATGGCTAGTGCCGTTTTTAATAGTCGAATGTGATTGGAAGGCAACTAACACCCCTTCCACGCCCACTATTTCCCCAAACACATCCAATAAAAATTTTCAGATAGCCATTTTCTTCAGCGTACTTGATTTCCAGATAGAAATTATGTTTTTGAGGAGGACACTCCCCCCACAGCCCTCAGGGTTGTAAGTTATGCCCTGGGGGAAATAAGGTTCTTATAGAAGGCTTTGTAGTAGAAAGTTCAAAAAGGGCTCATTCGATTAGAAATTGGAATGGCTAGTGCCGTTTTTAATAGTCGAATGTGATTGGAAGGCAACAAACACCCCATCCACGTCCACTATTTCCACAAACACATCCAATAAAAATTTTCAGATAGCCATTTTCTTCAGCGTACTTGATTTCCAGATAGAAATTATGTTTTTGAGGAGGACACTCTCCCCACAGCCCTCAGTTTTGTGAGTAATACCTTGTGGTAAATAAGGTTCTTATAGAAGACTTTGTCGTAGAAAGGTCAAAAAGGCCTCAATCGAGTGGATATTGGAATGTATAGTGCAGTGTTTTATATTAGAATTTGTTTGTTATGCACCAAAAAACCCTTCCACCCCCACAAATTCCCCAAACAAAACCAATAAAAATTTTCAGATAGCCATTTTCTTCAGTGTGCTTGATTTCCAGATAGAAATTATGTTTTTGAGGAGGACACTCCCCCCACAGCCCTCAGGGTTGTAAGTTATGCCCTGGGGGAAATAAGGTTCTTATAGAAGGCTTTGTCGTAGAAATTTCAAAAAGGGCTCATTCGATTGGAAATTGGAATGGCTAGTGCCGTGTTTAATAGTCGAATGTGATTGGAAGGCAACAAACACCCCATCCACGCCCACTATTTCCCCAAACACATCCAATAAAATTTTTCAGATAGACATTTTCTTCAGCGTACTTGATTTTCAGATAGAAATTATGTTTTTGAGGAGGACACTCCCCCCACAGCCCTCAGGGTTGTAAGTTATACCCTGGGGGAAATAAGGTTCTTATAGAAGGCTTTGTCATAGAAATTTCAAAAAGAGCTCATTCGATTGTATATTGGAATGGCTAGTGCCGTTTTTAATAGTCGAATGTGATTGGTAGGCAACTAACACCCCATCCACGTCCACTATTTCCCCAAACACATCCAATAAAAATGTTCAGATAGCCATTTTCTTCACAGTACTTGATTTCCAGATAGAAATTATGTTTTTGAGGAGGACACTCCCCCCACAGCCCTCATGGTTGTAAGTTATGCCTGGGGGTAAATAATGGTCTTATCGTAGTCATTGTCGTATAAATTTCATAATTGGATCTGTATTGTTTTTAGTGAAAGGGAGATTTAAGATATCTATATACGTATTATATTTTAAGTGAACTCCACAACCTTCCAAGCGACCATTTTAACAAAAAAACAAAAATAAAAATGTTCCAATAGCACATTAAATAAGCGTACTTTATATCAATGTATTCATACTGAGATTTAGGAGTACAATCCCCCCACAGCCCTCAGGGGTGGGAGTTCTGCCCTGGGGGAAATAAGGTTCTTATAGAAGGATTTTTCGTAGAAATTTCAAAAAGGGCTCATTCGATTGGAAATTGGAATGGCTAGTGCCGTGTTTAATAGTCGAATGTGATTGGAAGGCAACTAACACCCCTTCCACGCCCACTATTTCCCCAAACACATCCAATAAAATTGTTCAGATAGCCATTTTCTTCGGCGTACTTGATTTTCAGATATAAATTATGTTTTTGAGGAGGACACTCCCCCCACAGCCCTCAGGGTTGTAAGTTATACCCTGGGGGAAATAAGGTTCTTATAGAAGACTTTGTCATAGAAATTTCAAAAATGGCTCATTCGATTGGATATTGGAATGGCTAGTGCCGTTTTTAATAGTCGAATGTGATTGGAAGGCAACTAAAACCCCATCCACGCCCACAAATTACACAAAAACATCCAATAAAAATTTTCAGATAGCAATTTTCTTCAGCGTACTTGATTTCCAGATATAAATTATGTTTTTGAGGAGGACACTCCCCCCACAGCCCTCATGGTTGTAAGTTATGCCCTGGGGGAAATAAGTTTCTTATAGAAGGCTTTGTAGTAGAAAGTTCAAAAAGGGCTCATTCGATTGGATATTGGAATGGCTAGTGCCGTTTTTAATAGTAGAATGTGATTGGAAGGCAACTAACACCCCATCCACGCCCACTATTTCCCCAAACACATCCAATAAAAATTTTCAGATAGCCATTATCTTCAGCGTACTTGATTTCCAGATAGAAATTATGTTTTTGAGCAGGACACTCCCCCCACAGCCCTCAGGGTTGTAAGTTATGCCCTGGGGGAAATAAGGTTCTTATAGAAGGCTTTGTCGTAGAAAGTTCAAAAAGGGCTCTTTCGATTGGAAATTGGAATGGCTAGTGCCGTTTTTAATAGTCAAATGTGATTGGAAGGCAACAAACACCCCTTCCACGCCCACTATTTCCCCAAACACATCCAATAAAAATTTTCAGATAGCCATTTTCTTCAGTGTGCTTGATTTCCAGATAGAAATTATGTTTTTGAGGAGGACACTCTCCCCACAGCCCTCAGGGTTGTAAGTTATGCCCTGGGGGAAATAAGGTTCTTATAGAAGGCTTTGTCGTAGAAATTTCAAAAATGGCTCATTCGATTGGATATTGGAATGGCTAGTGCCGTTTTTAATAGTCGAATGTGATTGGAATGCAACTAACACCCCTTCCACGACCACTATTTCCTCAAACACATCCAATAAAAATGTTCAGATAGCCATTATCTTCAGCGTACTTGATTTCCAGATAGAAATTATGTTTTTGAGCAGGACACTCCCCCCACAGCCCTCATGGTTGCAAGTTATGCCTTGGGGGAAATAAGGTTCTTATAGAAGGATTTGTCGTAGAAAGTTCAAAAAGGGCTCATTCGATTTGAAATTGGAATGGCTAGTGCCGTGTTTAATAGTAGAATGTTACTTGAATGCAACTAAAACCCCGTACACCCCCACAAATTACCCATAAACATCAAATAAAATTTTTCAGATAGCCATTTTATTAAGTGTGCTTTATTTTCAGATAGAAATTATGTTTTTGAGCAGGACACTCCCCCCCCAGCCCTCAGGGTTGTAAGTTATGCCCTGGGGGAAATAAGGTTCTTATAGAAGGCTTTGTCGTAGAAATTTCAAAAATGCCTCATTCGATTGTAAATTGGAATGGCTAGTGCCGTGTTTAATAGTGGAATGTGATTGGTACGAAACTAACACCCCGTCCACGCACACTTTTTCCACAGTACCATCCAATAAAAATTTTCAGATAGAAATTATCTTCGGCTTAGTTGATTTTCAGATATAACTTATGTTTTTGTGGAGTACACTCCCCCCACAGTCCACATGGTGGTGAGTTATGCCATGGGGGACATAAGGTTCTTATAGAAGGCTTTGTCGTAGAAAGTTCAAAAAGGGCTCATTCGATTGGAAATTGGAATGGCTAGTGCCGTTTTTAATAGTCGAATGTGATTGGAAGGCAACAAACACCCCTTCCACGCCCACAAATTACCCAAACACATCCAATAAAAATTTTCAGAGAGAAAGTTTCTTAAGCGTACTTGATTTCCATAGATTAATTAATATTTGGATCATGTAACTCTCCCCACAGCCCTAATGGTTTTACGTACTCACCTGGGGGAAATAGTTTTCTTCTCTAATGCTTTTAAAAAGACATATCAAAAATGCCTCATTCGATTGTAACGTAAACTGACTCGGGAAGTGTTTAGTATTCGGCTGTGTTTGGAAGGCAACTAACACACCTTCCACGCCCACTATTTCCCAAAACACATCCAAGAAAAATTTTCAGATAGCCATTTTCTTCAGCGTACTTGATTTCCAGATAGAAATTATGTTTTTGAGGAGGACACTCCCCCCACAGCCCTCAGGGTTGTAAGTTATGCCCTGGGGGAAATAAGGTTCTTATAGAAGGCTTTGTCATAGAAATTTCAAAAAGGGCTCATTCGATTTGATATTGGAATGGCTAGTGCAGTGTTTAATAGTCGAATGTGATTGGAATGCAACTAACACCCCATACACGCCAACAATTTCCCCAAAAACATCCAAAAAAATTTTTCAGATAGCCATTTTCTTCAGCGTACTTGATTTCAAGATAGAAATTATGTTATTGAGCAGGAAACTCCCCCCACAGCCCTCATGGTTGTAAGTAATGCCCTGGGTGAAATAAGGTTCTTATAGAAGGATTTGTATTAGAAAGTTCAAAAAGCGCTCTTTCGATTAGAAATTGGAATGGCTAGTGCCGTTTTTAATAGTCGAATGTGAATGGAAGGCAACTAACACCCCGTCCACGTCCACTATTTCCCCAAAAACCTCCAATAAAAATTTTCAGATAGCCATTTTCTTAAGCGTACTTGATTTCCAGATATAAATTATGTTTTTGAGCAGGAAACTCCCCCCACAGCCCTCATGGTTGTAAGTTATGCCCTGGGGGAAATAAGGTTCTTATAGAAGGATTTGTAGTAGAAAGTTCAAAAAGGGCTCATTCGATTTGAAATTGGAATGGCTAGTGCCGTTTTTAATAGTCGAATGTGATTGGAAGGCAACAAAAACCCCTTCCACGTCCACAATTTACACAAACACATCCAATAAAAATTTTCAGATATCCATTATCTTCAGCGTACTTGCTATCAAGATAGAAATTATGTTTTTGAGCAGGACCCTCCCCCCACAGCCCTCAGGGTTGTAAGTTATGCCCTGGGGGAAATAAGGTTCTTATAGAAGGCTTTGTCATAGAAATTTCAAAGATGGCTCATTCGATTGGATATTGGAATGGCTAGTGCCGTTTTTAATAGTCGAATGTGATTGGAAGGCAACTAACACCCCATCCACCTCCACTAATTCCCCAAACACAACCAATAAAAATTTTCAAATAGCAATTTTCTTCAGCGTACTTGATTTCCAGATAGAAATTATGTTTTTGAGCAGGAAACTCCCCCCACAGCCCTCAGGGTTGTAAGTTATGCCCTGGGGGAAATAAGGTTCTTATAGAAGGCTTTGTCGTAGAAATTTCAAAAAGGGCTCATTCGATTGGAAATTGGAATGGCTAGTGCCGTTTTTAATAGTCGAATGTGATTGGAAGGCAACTAACACCCCTTCCACGCCCACTATTTACCCCAACACATCCAATAAAAAATTTCAGATAGCCATTTTCTTCAGCGTACTTGATTTCCAGATAGAAATTATGTTTTTGAGGAGGACACTCCCCCACAGCCCTCAGGGTTGTAAGTTATGCCCTGGGGGAAATAAGGTTCTTATAGAAGGCTTTGTCGTAGAAAGTTCAAAAAGGGCTCATTCGATTGGAAATTGGAATGGCTAGTGCCGTTTTTAATATTCGAATGTGATTGGAAGGCAACAAACACCCCATCCACGACCACTATTTACCCAAACACATCCAATAAAATTGTTAAGATAGACATTTTCTTAAGCGTACTTGATTTCCAGATAGAAATTATGTTTTTGAGGAGGACACTCCCCCCACAGCCCTCAGGGTTGTAAGTTATGCCCTGGGGGAAATAAGGTTCTTATAGAAGGCTTTGTCGTAGAAAGTTCAAAAAGGGCTCATTCGATTGGAAATTGGAATGGCTAGTGCCGTTTTCAATAGTAGAATGTGATTGGAATGCAACAAACACCCCTTCCACGTCCACTATTTCCCCAAACACATCCAATAAAATTTTTCAGATAGCCATTTTCTTCAGCGTACTTGATTTCCAGATATAAATTATGTTTTTGAGGAGGACACTCCCCCCAGAGCCCTCAGGGGTGTAAGTTATGCCCTGGGGGAAATAAGGTTCTTATAGAAGGATTTGTAGTAGAAAGTTCAAAAAGGGCTCATTCGATTTGAAATTGGAATGGCTAGTGCCGTTTTTAATAGTCGAATGAGATTGGAAGGCAACAAACACCCCTTCCACGCCCACTAGTTCCTCACAAACCTCCAATAACAATTTTCAAAGAGCAATGTTCTTAGTCGTACTTGATTTCAAGATAGAAATTATGTTTTTGAGCAGGACAATCCCCCCACAGCCCTCAGGGTTGCGAGTTATGCCTTGGGGGAAATAAGGTTCTTATAGAAGGCTTTGTCGGAGAAATTTCAAAAAGGGCTCATTCGATTGGAAATTGGAATGGCTAGTGCCGTTTTCAATAGTCGAATGTGATTGGAAGGCAACTAACACCCCTTCCACGCGCACTATTTCCACAAAAACATCCAATAACAATTTTCAGATAGCCATTTTCTTCAGCGTACTTGATTTCCAGATAGAAATTATGTTTTTGAGGAGGAAACTCCCCCCACAGTCCTCAGGGTTGCGAGTTATGCCTTGGGGGAAATAAGGTTCTTATAGAAGGTTTTGTCGTAGAAATTTCAAAAAGGGCTCATTCGATTAGAAATTGGAATGGCTAGTGCCGTTTTTAATAGTCGAATGTGATTGGAAGGCAACTAACGCCCAATCCACGTCCATAATTTCCCCAAACACATCCAATAAAAATGTTTAGATAGCCATTTTGTTCAACGTAGTTGATTTCAAGATAGAAATTATGTTTTTGAGCAGGACACTCCCCCCACAGCCCTCAGGGTTGTAAGTTATGCCCTGGGGGAAATAAGTTTCTTATAGAAGGCTTTGTCTTAGAAAGTTCAAAAAGGGCTCATTCGATTGGAAATTGGAATGGCTAGTGCCGTTTTTAATAGTCGAATGTGATTGGAAGGCAACTAACACCCCTTCCACGCCCACTATTTACCCAAAAACATCCAATAAAAATTTTCAGATAGCCATTTTCTTCAGCGTACTTGATTTCCAGATAGAAATTATGTTTTTGAGGAGGACACTCCCCCCACAGCCCTCAGGGTTGTAAGTGATGCCCTGGGGGAAATAATGTTTTTATAGAAGGTTTTGTCGTAGAAATTTCAAAAAGGGCTCTTTCGATTGGAAATTGGAATGACTAGTGCCGTGTTTAATAGTTGAAGGTGATTGGAAGGCAACTAACACCCCGTCCACGTCCACTATGTACCCAAAAACATCCAATAAAATTGTTCAGATAGCCATTTTCTTAGGCGTACTTGATTTCCAGATAGAAATTATGTTTTTGAGCAGGACACTCCCCCCACAGCCCTCATGGTTGTAAGTTATGCCCTGGGGGAAATAAGGTTCTTATAGAAGGCTTTGTCGTAGAAAGTTCAAAAAGGGCTCATTCGATTGGAAATTGGAATGGCTAGTGCCGTTTTTAATAGTAGAATGTGATTGGAAGGCAACTAAAACCCCATCCACGCCCACTAATTACCCAAAAACATCCAATAAAATTGTTCAGAGAGCCATTTTCTTCAGCGTACTTGATTTCCAGATAGAAATTATGTTTTTGAGGAGGAAACTCCCCCCACAGCCCTCAGGGTTGTAAGTTATGCCCTGGGGGAAATAAGGTTCTTATAGAAGGCTTTGTCATAGAAATTTCAAAGATGGCTCATTCGATTGGATATTGGAATGGCTAGTGCCGTTTTTAATAGTCGACTGTGATTGGAAGGCAACTAACACCCCATACACGCCCACAATTTACCCAAAAACATCCAAAAAAATTTTTCAGATAGCCATTTTCTTCAGCGTACTTGATTTCCAGATATAAATTATGTTTTTGAGGAGGACACTCCCCCCACAGCCCTCATGGTTGTAAGTTATGCCCTGGGGGAAATAAGGTTCTTATAGAAGGTTTTGTAGTAGAAAGTTCAAAAAGGGCTCATTCGATTAGAAATTGGAATGGCTAGTGCCGTTTTTAATAGTCGAATGTGATTGGAAGGCAACTAACACCCCTTCCACGCCCACTATTTCCCCAAACACATCCAATAAAAATTTTCAGATAGCCATTTTCTTCAGCGTACTTGATTTCCAGATAGAAATTATGTTTTTGTGGAGGACACTCCCCCCCCAGTCCTCAGGGTTGGCAGTTATGCCCTGGGGGAACTAAGGTTCTTATAGAAGGATTTGTAGTAGAAAGTTCAAAAATGGCTCATTCGATTGGAAATTGGAATGGCTAGTGCCGTTTTTAATAGTCGAATGTGATTGGAAGGGAACTAACACCCCTTCCACGTCCACTATTTCCCCAAACACATCCAATAAAATTTTTCAGATAGCCATTTTCTTCGGCGTACTTGATTTTCAGATAGAAATTATGTTTTTGAGCAGGACACTCCCCCCACAGCCCTCAGGGTTGTAAGTTATGCCCTGGGGGAACTAAGGTTCTTATAGAAGGATTTGTAGTAGAAAGTTCAAAAAGGGCTCATTCGATTGGAAATTGGAATGGCTAGTGCCGTTTTTAATAGTCGAATGTGATTGGAAGGCAACTAACACCCCTTCCACGCCCACTATTTCCCAAAACACAACCAATAAAAATTTTAAGATAGCCATTTTATTCAGCGTACTTGATTTTAAGATAGAAATTATGTTTTTGAGGAGGAAACTCCCCCCACAGCCCTCAGGGTTGTAAGTTACGCCCTGGGGGAAATAAGGTTCTTATAGAAGGCTTTGTCGTAGAAATTTCAAAAAGGGCTCATTCGATTGGAAATTGGAATGGCTAGTGCCGTTTTTAATAGTCGAATGTGATTGGAAGGCAACTAACACCCCTTCCACGCCCACTATTTCCCCAAACACATCCAATAAAAATTTTCAGATAGCCATTTTCTTCAGCGTACTTGATTTCCAGATAGAAATTATGTTTTTGAGGAGGACACTCCCCCCACAGCCCTCAGGGTTGTAAGTTATGCCCTGGGGGAAATAAGGTTCTTATAGAAGGCTTTGTCGTAGAAAGTTCAAAAAGGGCTCATTCGATTGGAAATTGGAATGGCTAGTGCCGTTTTTAATAGTCGAATGTGATTTGAAGGCAACTAACACCCCATCCACGCCCACTATTTCCCCAAAAACATCCAATAAAAATTTTCAAACAGCAATTTTCTTCGGCGTACTTGATTTCCAGATAGAAATTATGTTTTTGAGGAGGACACTCTCCCCACAGCCCTCAGGGTTGTAAGTTATGCCCTGGGGGAAATAAGGTTTTTATAGAAGGCTTTGTCGTAGAAATTTCAAAAATGGCTCATTCGATTGTAAATTGGAATGGCTAGTGCCGTTTTTAATAGTCGAATGTGATTGGTATGCAACTAACACCCCTTCCACGAGCACAATATCCCCAAACACAACCAATAAAAATGTTCAGATAGAAATTTTCTTCGGCGTACTTGATTTCCAGATAGAAATTATGTTTTTGAGGAGGACACTCCCCCCACAGCCCTCAGGGTTGTAAGTTATGCCCTGGGGGAAATAAGGTTCTTATAGAAGGCTTTGTCGTAGAAAGTTCAAAAAGGGCTCAATCGATTAGAAATTCAAAGGGCTAGTGCCCTTTTTAACTATCAGTTGAAAAAAATGGTTTTCTTTTTATTTGATTTTTGATCATTTTTTTAAATAATGCTGGGAAATCCGGTGCATCCTTCATAGCAATGTCCCTTCCCTCATGAAAACTCCCTCCATGGAAAAATACTCCCACGTACCCCCCGACCCAACCCCCACTACCAGAAGAAATTCCCCCCGGAAAACGTCTGTATATTTCCCAATAACCAATACTATAGTAAACATTGGGCAAAGTTAATAACTTGCAGCCCTCCCCCGGGGACTGTGGGGAATTAATCATCCTCAAAGACATAGTTATTATATTTTCGACCATGCTGAACAAAATGGCTATCCCAAAATTATGATCGGGTGACTTTGGGGAAAAAATGAGCGTGAGAGGGGGCCTAGTTGCCCTCCTTTTTTGTCACTTAAATAGGGCACTAGAACTTTTGTCTTTTATTAAGGTTTTTTAATCACTAGAACTTTTTCATTAAGGTTCTATGACCTTTAGAGGGTGTTAACCCTTTTTTCGAAAGTATGGCAAATTCTCTCAGGCACGTAACTTTCGATGGGTACTTTGACTTTTATATTTGAAATCAGCATAAAATCTGATTCTTTTAATATATGTATTGATATAAAATCCCGTATTTTGGAGTTTCGGTTACTATTGAGCCGGGTTGCTCCTTATTTACAGTTCGTTACCATGAGATGTTTAATAACATCAGAATAGCCAAAGCCATGGAAACTGATTTTTAAATGAAAACTAAACTTGTATTTAAAAAGGAATTAAAGTTACAATTTCTTATCACCTTTTTTTGAATGTTGGAAATCCCCAGCGGGATTATTGAGTGTAAAATCGAACAAGGACAGTATTTCCTCAAATCGAAAATCGTGCTTGCTCTGTGTTTTAGCTTTTCAATTACTTGAAAGCATTACTGATTAAAAAGACGATAATACTAAAAAGGATTCCTCTTCTATTGAGGATGAATATAGGAAAGATAAGAAGCTAAGGATTATATCTTTCTTCGAGTGAGAGGATAATTATTGAAAGACAATAATAAATGAGCAGCCCATAGGCTAAATTAATTAACATCGTTAAATATACAGCCAAGAAAAATGAAAAATAAAATACCAGCTTGAAATTAAAAGAAGTTTAGAACAGTTGAAGATATAAATCAAAACAGCCTTTTTTTTTTACATGTATCAATCATCTGAATGTGGCAACAAGTGTTAATTTTGAACCAAGACTTTGATTATGTTTTCAGAGAGAGATTAGTAATAACTTAGTTAATATTTATGCAGGAGTTAAGGAGGCCCTAGACGGACAATCATTTTTATTAAAAATTTTAGTCAATCGATTGACGTGTATTTACTTCAACCTTCAGTCACGACGAAAGCTAATGTAACACACAGCTTTTGATCAAAATTATTGAGTAATTCAAACTCTCCATCAATCAACGCTTGACTCAAGCGTCAAGGTTCCTAGACGGTCAATCATGCTTGAGTCAACCAATTGACGGAAGGTTTTTATCAAAATGATTGACCGTCTAGGGCCTCCATTACAAAACTAAAAACCTAAACTATAATATGATAACGGCATTTAAAAGACTCAGGTATTGACTACACAAACCCTAAAGACCTGTTCTGAATAAAAAATTTTAGACCGATTCCATATTTTTATTAAAACTGATGCTTATTTAAATCTTTATACTTTTTAGATTTCTAGACGTATATGGACTCATTATCAAGACACATAACTAGTTTTAATTCCATACTTAAATTACTAGACTAAAACACTAAACTTATTTAAATTACTAGATAACTATTTAAATTTCAAGACTGGATATTTTTCCAATTTAAGATTTCCAATTTTAAATTTAAGATTAACAACCACTTGGTGCGGTATCGTCTGTATAGCCCATTGACTGGCCCTGGGCTCAATCATGTAGCAACAGTTAAAACCCAAAAGGCACCAAGGGCAATATGCTATTGAATGAAAAAATAAATTATTAATAGCTATAAATAATATATCAATTTTAATATTAATAACAAAATATTGCTAACAGAAAATATTAGTAAAAACAAAAGAAATTTCGTATCCTTTTTTAATACGAAACAGTATAATAACTTAACCCAATCCTCAGGAATGCTCTCATAACATATGAACTCAAACAAAGAAGTGGATGAATTGCACAAACGCAAAAACTTGGGCTTGTGTAAAAAAAAAAAAAAAAAAAAAAAAAAAAAGTTAGCCCAGGATAAAAGTAAGTTTCGATGGTGATATCGCAAAGAAACACAGTCTTGTAAGAAATGCTTATGGTTATGGCAAGGATTGCGGTATATGGTTTACGGTGCAAGGGCCAAGAAATAGAGAGATTACTTATAAAATATGTACGCGGTAATGGCAAGGATTAGGGTATGTAATTTACGGTGCAAAGACCGAGAAAAAGAGACATTACTTGTAAAATATGTTTATAGTAATGGCAAGAATTAGGGTATATGCTTTATGGTGCAAGAACAGAGAAACGGAGGGACCAACTCATAAAATTTTGAGATACAAAAATATCAAAACTTTCCGTTTTTTTATACTGGCTTAAAATACATGTAGAAAAACTAATCAGGTTTTGAGCAACAAGTGTTTTTAAACGTCCATCTTGTGCCAAGCAATAAACAAGTCGCCCCTGAGTGGGGCAGGAAGATGTCACAAGTGAGAATTAAAAAACATAAGAGTTCATAAGCAAAACTTAAAAAATATAAGATGTAAGAAGTTAGAATAAAAAAAACATAAGAGGTCAAAAGCGAAACATAAAAAAATATAAGATGTCAGAAGTTAGAATTAAAAAAAAAATAATAGGTCATAAGCAAGACTTAAAAAAATATAAGAGGTCAGAAGTGAGAATTAAAAAAAAAATAATAGGTCATAAGCAAGACTTAAAAAAATATAAGAGGTCAGAAGTGAGAATTAAGAAAAAACATAAGAGGTCATAAGACAGACTTGAAAAAATATAAGAAAGGTCAGAAGAGAGGTCAGAAGTGAGAATAAAAAAAAACATAAGAGGTCATAAGCGACACCTAAAAAAATATAAAAGTTCAAAAATGAGAATTAAAAAAAAAACATAAGAGGTCATAAGCGAGACTTTAAAAAATATAAGAGTTCAGAAGTGTGAAATAAAAAAAACATAAGAGGTCATAAGAGAGACTTAAAAAATGTAAGAGGTTAGAAATGAGATTTTAAAAAACATAAGAGGTCATAAGCGAGACTTAAAAAATATAAGAGGCAAGAAGTGAGAATTTAAAAAAACATAAGAGGTCATAAGTGAGAATAAAAAACTTCATAAGTGAGAATAAAAAGGTCATAAGTGAGAATAAAGTTGTTCTTAGGAGGGATTAAAAAGTGGAGCTTCAAATTGATAATGGTGGAGAACAAGCAGGCGTAGGTGTATCGACTTTGGGTTGCTTTTTGCCGTAAAAGGATCATTAGTGTTAGTTGCTTATTTTTTTACATGCCATCCTCTCCCTGATACCCGTCGAATATGGAGCCAGAACAGGAGGAATCCTAATTGAAAAACTAGCATATGCGGATGATATCGACCTGCTGTCCACTACCGCCCAAGAACTCCAGAGTCAGGCTGACTACATCTCCCAAGCAACGCAGCCGTTTGGTATGCAAATTATCGCAAACAAGACCAAAATCACGGTCACATCACGACAGGAGATAACAACCCCCCCTTGATAGTAATAGATGGTGAACAAGTGGAAACAGAGGATAAGTTCCTTTACCTCGGCAGTATTTTGATGATTGACAACTGCCACACTGTCGACACTAAACGCCGCCTCGGTCTTGCCAGCTCTAGCTTCAAAAGACTATCAAAGATCTCGAAATCTAGCCACCTTTCGAACCATCTGAAAATGCATCTATTCAACAGTCTGATCATACCCATTGCTTTTTATGGGTGTGAAACTTGGACACTAAAAGCTGAAACGAGTGCAACCTCCTTGCGCTCGAAATGAGATGTCTGTGCCGGATAGCCAAGATCAGATATACTGACCATGTCACAAACGAAGAAGTCCGAAGAAGGCAGAAGTCGCAAGACACTATCCTGAACAAAATCCGAAAACAGCAGCTGCGCTGGTTCGGCCATGTAAAGCGAATGAATCCCGAATGCCTGCCCAAGATCGCGCTTGAAGGGAAAACTGAAGAACTTCGACCACGGGAAAGACCGCGCAAAAGGTGGATAGATAACTTTGACCGGCAAGGCATTGCCCAATTATCCCGAACTGCACTTGAAAGAACAGCATATCGAGCCCTAGTTCATCAGATTCTGGAAGGTGTGGCCCCAAGACGTCCCGTGAGGATATATGGGACTTAAGTAGTAAGTAAGTTAGCTTTTTTTTTTTTTTTATTTGAACGTTCAACCTAAGCTCAACCATACTAATTTTTACTTTTGAAGAACAAAACTTTTTGAATTTATTAGGTAGACAACATAGGCCTGGAGTAAGACAAAGAATTGATAAAAATGATTAAACGTCCCACGTGTAACTGCCTAACTGATAATAATGGCTGACAATGCAACTGACTAACTTGATAATAAAAGCTTTCACTAATGCGATAACCAAAACTTTGTCTATTTTCTCTTTATTCTAGGAGAATGCACGGATGCTGACCGGCCAGCCTCCAAGACCTCCTGGCCCAACACCAGCTCAAATAGCACGAATGCGAGCATTAAACGTCGATCGCTTTTCTAGATACTTTTTCCCACTCTCGTTCTTTTTTCTAAATCTTACTTATTGGCTTGTGTTTTTGCCGTTATCCATGTATAGTTACTGAACTTATGTTTGGTCACAGTGTTAATACATGTTACAAATATCGTTCGAGCATATCTAAAAGACTTAACTCTCTTAAGAATTGATTACCTCTCTTTTTGACACACTGAACCATAGCAAAGGTAATATACAGTAGCGAAAAGTCCTATACTCTCTATTGAAAATTTTTGACACAGATCTAAAACCACACAAGATTCATGACCTCGCCTTCGCGCACGCGCAATGACGAATGTTACCGATGGAAAACCAAGTATCAACTGAAACTATGGCTCTGATGTATATGCTCAGAGCATATTACGCACTAATTACGCGCTATGAAATGTATGTCATGTTTGAAAAAAGATTTCGCTACTGGTATATGCATTGAACTTACTAGAGTTGGTTAAGACCCCTTTAAAAATATGAAGCTTTGAATAAATAGGGGTCAAGAATGAGCATGGGTAGTGTAGTCGGTTTATTAGGGGAAAGTTTCGAGTTCCACAGTTTTTCTTTATTAACGAGGTACTTGGTAATCGACGAGTTACTGTCAAGGAGGCTAAAACGTAACTTCATATCAGAGGTTTTATCAGTTTTTTTGTTGATTTTTTTTACTTTTTCTTTCTTCCATAAAATCTTTTTTGTCTTTCAGTCAAATTAAACAACAAAAAATTAAAAAAAATCGTAATATACAAAGTAAAAATATAAAACATACAAGAAATATAAACAAATAGAATATGGTGAGGCTAATGAGGATTTTAAATACTCCTTATTTAGAATGGATTATCTCCCCCACCTAATCATTCGATATGTTGAACCTCTTACTGAAATTGATTAAAAATCCCGCTAGAACTGAAACCGAACTCGTTGATTTGTTGTGGGAAATAGTCCAGTTGCCTATTATATCACCGAACTTTGCCGAGGTACTCGGTAACCAATAAGGTCTGCTGTCGAGGCTGAAACCCAACTTTATATTTTAGATTTTTTTTTTTTTTTTTTTTTTTTTTTTTTTTTTTTTTTTTTTTAGTTACTGATCTTATATGGGTTATAGTGTCAATATATGTTACAATCCTTTCAGGGCATGTTGAAAAAAACCCTTTAAGTTGAAACCAAGCTAGTCAGTTTGATATGGGAAATTTCCAACTCCAATGTTTTATTTTCTTACCAAGTGCCAAATGAGGTACTCAGTAACCAATGAGGTACTACAAACAAGTCCTTACTTTAGACCTTATTTCCTCTGAGCCGTCAGTAGCGCACAGGACGTCGACAAAGTCTCTCCTCTCGCCCTGAAGCAGTGCTGCAGTGATCACTTCTTCTCTTTCAGGCAATATTGAGGTCTCAGCCGTCCTCAGTTCTCAATCAAAAGTTTACCGCAAGGCTTAAACCAATAAGGCTTAAAGATAACTTTACATTCTAGGGCGTTATTAGTTTTTTGTTTGTTTGTAGTTTACATTTTTTTACTTACTTTTTTTTAAATCTACGTTTTTCCTGCCAAATTAAAGAATAAAATATTGAATATGAGATTTTTATTGCCGCTTATTTTTAAGTAAAATAGAGATAGCGCCATAGATTTTTGTTTTGTATGTAAATTGATTGTGAAGTTTATAGTTGGAAACATTATGGATATTCTTGGGAAGAATATGTGTTTCATTTGTAGAGATAAAGAACAATTTACAGGTATACTTTAGTTTTGAAGTAGAAAATATAATTGTTTATGTAATTTTTCCTTAAAAAAGCTTGGCTCACAAATGTCACAAACATTTGTTTGCATAAGACAGTCTGAGACGAGACTATATCAAAATGTCGTTTGACACTATTTTGTGCTGAAAAAACTACGATTGTTATTTAAGTGAGCTGAGCAAATAATCCTAGATAGCCAATCAAATTAGAAGCATGGATGACATCAATGTGAATTACATACCTCAAAATTTCAGTAGTCTGCTGTCACGCGTTGTTTCAGAATATGGTATAAGATGACAATTTTCGCTGTTAAAGTACTTAGTCAGTAATGGCAAAAAATTGTGAGATAGCCAATCCATTTAAAAGCATCAAAAAATCTTGTACAATATCTTCAATATTCTGCTGTCTACTGTCACCTTCTGGTCCAGAATATGGTAAAAGATCACCATTATTGCTCTTAAAGGGCTTAGTTAGCACTGGTCAAAAATATACTGTTTTGTCCTGGGGAACTGGATGGATGATTAGGGTCTAGACCTTGTTCAATTGCTAATTTATTTCAGTTAATAAAGTTGGAAGAAAGTTTTTTTTTTTTTTTTTTTTTTTTAGCCAATTTATTACCGTAACGCATTATAAAGGTCTAAAGTAGAATTAGCCAAAAATTTTGAGATAGCCAATCCATTGAAAAGTATCAAAAAGTTGTGCAAAATATATTTAAATTCTAGTAATCTGCTGTCAAGACCTGGTTCAGAAATATGATGTAAAACGAAATTTTTTTATACAAAGGGCTAAAATAGTATTGGTCAAAAATTTTGAGATAGCCAATCCATTTAAAAGCATCAAAAAGTTGTGCAGAACATATTGAAATTCCAGTAATCTGCTGTCAAGACCTGGTTCAGAAATATAATGTAAAATGAAAACAAAATTTATACAAAGGGCTAAAATAGCATTAGTCAAAAATTTCGGGATAGCCAATCCATTGAAAAGCATCAAAAAGTTGTGCAAATATCTTGATATTCCAGTAATCTGTTGTCACAACCTGGTTCAGAAAAATGGTCTAAAACGGAAATTTTTGATACAAAGGGCTACATTAGGATTCGTCAAAAATTATTAGATAGCCAATCAATTTTGGAGTATCAAAAAGTTATGTAAAGTAAACAGAAATTCAGTAATCTGCAAAGTGGTGTCAATTCACAAAAAGGTATGAGTGGCAAGCGGAAAGGATAAATGTATTTATGAAAACATAGGAGGGAAAATTTGTCGTTTCTTCAGTTTCTCAATAAAATAAGATATTTTTCGCTGAAAATAGCCCCTAACGAATTGATTTTTCAAGATACAGGGGGTGAGGTTGGGAGGAGTGAAAAAAATCTCCCTAAATTGTAATTCTGTCAAAATGAGCGACTACTTAGCAGAATCTTGACCTTGTCTAAAATTTACAAGCTGTAATTCAGTTGCTATTTGTGACTCTTCACTAATGTGTAGTCACTAATTTCATGCAATATGTACATAAGACTTTATCATATGTAATCAGTAAGTTACCGTAATATGTAAGTTTACTACATTTTTGCACTTTTGATAAGCTCCTGATTTTATTAAATTTCTAGCATTCTTCTTTTTTTTATTTTAGCGTTTTCTATATTTTTTATCCTTTTCATCACAGACTCCAAGGAGAAGCAGAATAAATACATTTCACCTGTGCAATTTATTGTTTTTTGAATAGTACTAGTGTCTTCTAGCAAAAACAAAAGAGGAAATTGTGACTTTTCGGTAATATGCAATCACTCGTTTTACATAATATGTACATAAATCTATATCATACGAAGTCAGTAAGTAAACGTAATATGTAATTTACTCATTTTTTTCAGTTTTGATAAGCTCCTAATTTTCTAGCATTCTTCTTTTTTGTTTTAGCGTTTTCTATATTTATCATCCTTTTCATCACAGACTCCAAGGAGAAGCAGAATAAATACATTGTACCTGTGAATTTTTTTTTAATAGTACTATTGTATTCTAGCAAAAAAAAAATAGGAAATTGTGAATTTTCGGGAATATGTAATAACTCGTTTTACATAATATGTACATAAATCTATATCATACGAAGTCAGTAAGTAAACGTAATATGTAATTTACTCATTTTTTTCAGTTTTGATAAGCTCCTAATTTTCTAGCATTCTTCTTTTTTATTTTAGCGTTTTCTATATTTATTATCCTTTTCATCACAGACTCCAAGGAGAAGCAGAATAAATACATTTTACCTGTGAATTTTTTTTTAATATTACTATTTTCTTTTAGCAAAAACAAAATAGGAAATTGTGACTTTTCGGGAATATGTAATCACTCGTTTTACATAATATTTACATAAATCTATATCATACGAAGTCAGTAAGTAAACGTAATATGTAATTTACTCATTTTTTTCAGTTTTGATAAGCTCCTAATTTTCTAGCCTTCTTCTTTTTTATTAAACAAAAAATCGCGAAGAAAGGAAACGAGGACAATTAACAGCCAGTGAAAAAATTGAAAAATTATGCAAATATTTCGGTCAAGACCTCCGCTTGACCGTCCTCAGTGCAGAATAAAACTGATAAAAATATAAAAACCAAACCTTAAAATAAAAACACGAAACTAAAATTGGACGACCCTTTCCTAGTAACGGTGAAAGGGTAACTGAATAAAAAACACAAGTCTACATGGCATTTCAGACTTTCATTTTGCGTAAAGCACTTTTAAAGGCTGTTCGCTTTCCAGTTTGATTGTTATCGGAGACTCTATTCAATTGCACAATATAACTTTGTGGATGTATGTAAAAACGATCAGAATTAATAATTTTTTCATAAATGGGACTTAGAAAAATTTCTCCAGTGTCTCTATTGAGAGCTACCTTTTGGTGAATGTGCTTTTTTATTTCAACTGCCTCCCTGAAAACTTGCGTGAGACCTTTGACGGGGGCAACGATAGAGGCCTCGTCAAACAAAATGAAATGGTGTGGATTCTCGTACACATGTTGCGCCAAGGCGGAATCAAAAACCTCAGGCCTTTGGCGTAACCTCATTGCCTTGTCAATTGAGGACTTGTGCTCAGATAACCTCTCCCCCAATTGCTGTTGGGTTCTACCAACATAAAAACAGCCACAAGAACAAGGAATTCTATAAACACCACTACCCAGAATGGGGCTGGTTTTATCTTTGCCGTTGTTAAAAAAGTTCTGTGTAATATTTGAATTTTTAAAGGCGACGCTAAGTTTATGTTTTTTAAGGATTCTTTTCAATTTGTCACTCAATTTTGGAATGTAGGGTAGAACACTTTTACTCCACAAATGTATAAATTATTTTACCCTAAAGGTTGTTCAGCTCCTAAATTTTACGGGCTCCCAAAAATCCACAAAGATGGAGTCCCTCTACGCCCAATTGTGGCTTCTTATAGCTCTCCGACTGCCAGATTAGGGAAATGGTTGCCAACACTTTTTGGCCCCCTTATGCAAACGAAAACTTCATACATAAGAAATTCAGTTCACCGTGTGGAAAAATTAAAAGACATTGAAATAAAAAAAGATACAATTTTGGCCAGTTTTGATGCCATTCCTATGTATATATCTTGCGATATTAAAAAATGTGAACTAGCTCTTCGAAGGAAATTAGAAGATAATATTGATCAAATGGACTACAAAACACTGGATATAGAAACTATTATGCGTCTCGTCCGCCTTTACAATAGTTCCTCCTCAAATTTCCGATATAATAATCAATTTTTCACCCAAATTAGGGGTTTACCCATGGGTACAAGTCTTTCACCATTTTTGGCAACTTTTTATATGGAATTCATAGAAATCTCTGCTCTGGAAAATTTTCCGATAAAACACTGTTTCTGGGGTAGGTTTGTCGATGATATTATTTCTCTGTGGGAGCACGGAGGAGAGTCACTTAACTCCTTCTTAACTCATCTAAACACTTTGGACTCTAACCTTCAGTTCACTTTAGAGCTAGAACATAATCACAAACTTCCTTTTCTAGATGTTTTAATTTTCAATAAGTCTCCTGGCCTTGAATTTTCTATTTATAGAAAGCATACGCATAACGATAGGTATTTGCATTTTTCCTCCAACCACTCTCCTTGCATAAAAAGAGGAGTCGTTATATCTTTGGTTGACCGAGTAATAAGAATATGCTCAGAGGCTCCCATAGACTCAGAATTGAACTATATTAAGGACATTTTATTTTGCAATGGCTACCCTATTAAATTACTTGAGACCATTATAGACAGAAGACGAAAAAAGGCAGAGGGGAGGGCATCAGGTCCACAAGCCCCAACAGATACCGTCCCATTGGTGGATGATAAGAAACTTTTCACTGTTCTACCCTACATTCCTAAATTGAGTGACAAATTGAAAAGAATCCTTAAAAAACATAAACTTAGCGTCGCCTTTAAAAATTCAAATATTACACAGAACTTTTTTAACAACGGCAAAGATAAAACCAGCCCCATTCTGGGTAGTGGTGTTTATAGAATTCCTTGTTCTTGTGGCTGTTTTTATGTTGGTAGAACCCAACAGCAATTGGGGGAGAGGTTATCTGAGCACAAGTCCTCAATTGACAAGGCAATGAGGTTACGCCAAAGGCCTGAGCTTTTTGATTCCGCCTTGGCGCAACATGTGTACGAGAATCCACACCATTTCATTTTGTTTGACGAGGCCTCTATCGTTGCCCCCGTTAAAGGTCTCACGCAAGTTTTCAGGGAGGCAGTTGAAATAAAAAAGCACATTCACCAAAAGGTAGCTCTTAATAGAGACACTGGAGAAACTTTTCTAAGTCCCATTTATGACAAAATTATTAATTCTGATCGTTTTTACATACATCCACAAAGTTATATTGTGCAATCGAATAGAGTCTCCGATAACAATCAAACTGGAAAGCGATCAGCCTTTAAAAGTGCTTTACGCAAAATGAAATTCTGAAATGCCATTTAGACTTGTGTTTTTTATTCAGTTACCCTTTCACCGTTACTAGGAAAGGGTCGTCCAATTTTAGTTTCGTGTTTTCATTTTAAGGTTTGGTTTTTATATTTTTATCAGTTTTATTCTGCACTGAGGACGGTCAAGCGGAGGTCTTGACCGAAATATTTGCATAATTTTTCAATTTTTTCACTGGCTGTTAATTGTCCTCGTTTCCTTTCTTCGCGATTTTTTGTTTATCATGATTAGCCAGTGTGGTCTCAGAAATTATTTTCTTTTTTATTTTAGCGTTTTCTATATTTTTTATCCTTTTCATCCCAGACTCCAAGGAGAAGCAGAATAAATACATTTCACCTGTGCAATTTATTGTTTTTTTTAATAGTACTATTGTCT
Source organism: Artemia sp. Qi Xiang Cuo (assembly GCF_049724085.1). NCBI lineage: Eukaryota > Metazoa > Arthropoda > Branchiopoda > Anostraca > Artemiidae > Artemia > Artemia sp. Qi Xiang Cuo. Next base: position 13,991,446 of record NC_142796.1, read on the forward strand.
TCTAGCAAAAACAAAAGAGGAAATTGTGACTTTTCGGGAATATGTAATCACTCGTTTTACATAATATGTACATAAATCTTTATCATACGAAGTCAGTAATTAAACGTAATATGTACTTTACTCATTTTTTTCAGCTTTGATAAGCTCCTAATTTTCTAGCCTTCTTCTTTTTTGTTTTAGCGTTTTCTATATTTATCATCCTTTTCATCACAGAATCCAAGGAGAAGCAGAATAAATACATTGCACCTGTGCAATTTATTGTTTTTTTTAATAGTACTATTGTCTTGTAGCAAAAACAAAAGAGGAAATTGTGACTTTTCGGTAATATGCAATCACTCATTTTATGTAATATGTACATAAATCCATTTCTTACGAAGTCAGTAAGTTAACGTAATATGTAATTGACTAGATTTATTTTTCAGTTTTGATAAGCTCCTAATTTTACTAAATTTCTAGTATTCTTCTTTTTTATAATAGTGTTTTACATATTTTTTCTCCTTTTCATCACAGACTCCAAAGAGAAGAAAAACTGATACATTTTACCTGTGAAATTGATTGTTTTCGAACAATAAAATTGTCATGTTGCAAGCAACAACATAAGGGCAAATTGTGACTCTTCAGTATTATGATAGTCAGTAAGTTTATGTAATATCTACACAAACTTATCAGTATGTATCATATACAATCAGTAAGTTTAAATAATATGTAAGTTTTCTTGATATTTGCAGTTATACTAAGCTAATAATTTTACTAAATTTTGAAAATTTTTCCCTTTTTTATTTTTCTGTATTTTTCATGCTGCAACAACAAAAGAGCAAATTGTAGCTTTTCAGTAATATGTAAGAAGTAATGTTCAGTATTCAGCACTGAGCAATAGGCCTCGGTCTCATTTACCCTGTACTTGCGTTTTGGTGACGAAAAACTGCCGTACTGAGATTATTTTCAATATTTTTTGTGTTTTTTAACTAAAGTTACAAAAAAACTCAAAATCCAGAAGAGGACGGCAATTTTTGGTCTTTCTTAAGTGCCAAAAAAGTATTTGTGAAAACTACCGAGGTGATTTCCCCCCCACCCATTTGTGTCCCTATGCAAAGCATAAATTTGGTTTCGGTCATTACTATAATAACCACTTTTATGAACAAATCTTTCATTCCTTGCGCAAAACCGATTTCAAATTTTAATCCTATTTTTCTTTTTGAAAAATAAATATTTATTGTAATTTTAAACAGTCAGAGATGAGTCTAGTAAACTTTCTTATTTCTCAATAGCTTTATTATTAAGGTGAGTTCGTGAGTGACAGCTTCGGTTTCATGAAAATCGAACAGAACAAAACAGCAGTTATGCTATAGAACTTTATTTATAGAATTTATTTAAAGATGGTTCTCGGATACTTTTAAGATGATCAGTTTTTTTTTACTGAGTTATAAAGTTCATAACAAAATTTCATTGGATTCCCATTCAAGTGCCATACTTCACCTATGGTAATATTTGAAGACCGTATGTGACCTTGTCAAACATATTTCCGAAGCTGACACTAAGCAAGTTCTATTACTTAGTTCAACCTGTCTCCCTTAATACCCCTGAAAACCCATTTGTTTATTATTTTAAAAGAGAGTTCAACAGACACAACTAAGGCAAAAGACCTAGGAAATGATTCACTAGTGGTATATCAGGTCCTTCTGCCAAATATATCTTCTTTGCGTAAACAACTGCTCTCTAATAGCAGTTGATAAAACCCAAGAAATTAACTTGGGTTCAGCTGCACGGGCGTACAGTTGCAGGGGTTCAGTTGAACGGGGGCTTAGTTGCACGAGGGCTCAGTAACAGGGGTTCAGTTACACGAGGGTTCAATTATAATGATATCCTCTGATAAAGTTGAACAAACTTAAAAAGTGTGTGTCAGTTTCTTACTCTCCTCTTAAAGGTTTTGTAGCAAAGGCAGTGCTTAGATTGTGTAATAATTTTCTGGGATTCTTGAAAATTTTCCAAAACATCAATTAGTGGAAATGAACAAACATTAGCAAGAAATACAAAACATTCATTTTGAATAATTTTAATCTCCAGCAATATTTTGGAGAACCCATTTTTTCTGGAAAACTCAGGAACCATGTAAGCATAGCACCAGGTGGTTTACATGGCCAGTTTGAAAAGGTCTATTTGGCCCAGGAGATATGGTAAGCCAGTCATCATTGAGGGAGATTTTCTTTGCTCTAACTCAAAGAGAAGCAAATATGGTTTTATTCACAGGATGAAATGTTTCTGAACACTCTATGGAATGAGATTTGTAGCCATTCTAACTATTCCGCTTTGAAACACCGTCATTTGGTCATGGCTTGAAATTTTGGAGCCAGAAACAGCATTAAACGGGCCTGGTCCTTTTGTCAAATGTGACCCAAATGTCAAAATGTGAATAGAGAATTTCAAACATGGTCCAACGAAAATTCGATATACTGAGGTTTCTGAAAGGGTTAAATTAGTTACAACAAAAGAAGCCACAAACAAGTTAACAAAGCCACAGGAAGATTTTGATCCCCCTCCACTCCCCAAAAAATTGCTCAACTCGTAAAAACGTAACAAAAATGTATGTAAACAAATTTTTTATGCGTTTTTTAGTATCCCCGCACGAAAAAATCCTGGACTCCCCTTATTTTAAAATATAATTTTCCCGGTTGTTCGTATCGGTAGGAGGGTAATCGATGGGCGGCTGTTCATCATTTTCCTTCTAGTGTTTTTGTTTTATTGGGGTATATGTCGATGTATTTGGATTTATTGTTATTATTCCCTGATTTATATAGATCTTTTAACTTTTGAAACGAAATCCTTTGAAATGACCGAAATATCCCAAGAAAAAATGGATCGTTACAGCTGAAGTTTTCTTCAATGAAGTTAACGATTTCTACATATTTGGAAGTAGTCTAAAAAGTACATTTTTCTGATGTCACCTATATGTTACATAAATAAGTTTTTTTTTGTTTTATTAAGATCCCTCCTTACTTTCGGTCAATTAGTATCAAGTGTTTGATACAAAGCACATCTGAGAAGCAGCACACTGAACTACCATAAATAACGCTTCCAAACAAGATGGACCCCCCCCTCCCCTCTTGATATTCACTTAAACGAATGATTAGTTGGAACCATGTTTTTCCTACAACTGAACTTCATAAATCCCTTGAGACCATTAAAAGCCTATTAAAAAGACCATGTGCATATCAAAAGCTTGCATATCTAAAGAAAGTGCATATCATGTAATGGCTGAAATCCTGGTAATGAAAATTTTATAATAAAATTAGCAGAAGATTCTGTCAGACAACAGGCATAAGCACGATAAAAAAAATAGCAACGTATACTCCAGGGCCGTAACCAGGATTTTCGTTCGGGGGGGGGGAGTTTACAAAAAAATTCTTCCCGTGGACTTAGTCTAACGATCAACCGTGGAGACCGTCAGTCCGCCCCTTGCAAACGAGGGCGCGTCCACCACTAGGCATACTTTTGAACATTTAAGGAGCAGTTTTTTTTTTCGAGTCTTGCGCAAAGGTGGCGTCAGGCAGAAAAGTTCCTTTACGACATGGAGACACATAACGAACTGTGACTGGTTCATGTCGTCCACACTTTCTGTGTTGCTGCTCTCCTCAAGAGCTTCGAGAGAAAACAGAATTGGCTGGTAGAGCTCAAGAAAACGCATAACTGAATCATGGCGCTCGACCCATCTTGTTTTGCAGAGTCCGGTCAGGTTCTGTTTTCGCGAATCCGGCGAGAGTTCGTTGATCTATTCTTTCAGATTTTGGGTTCTGAGCGGCGAAGCACTGTAGAAAGTGCAAATTTGCGACAAGGTTCCAAAGAAATGCTTAAAATCTGGAATAGAACAGACAGATGAAATTACAAGGTTGAGACTATGTGCACTACAGTGGACGTAAAGTGCCTTTGGATACTACTACTACTACTGCTAACAACTCATAGCAGCACCAAGCCACCTGAGGCCAACACAGCTACGCACGCTCCTCCTCCATCCCAATCTATTCAAAGCCTCCCTTTTTACAACCTCCCAAGAAGTTCCCATTTCTGTTAAATATTTTGTTGTGACGTCCTTTCACTCCAGACGAGGATAAACTGCTTTCCGTTTAGCCTTAGACGGTTGGCCGAAAAGAACAATCTTCGGCAATCTGTCATCCTTCATCCGCACAACGTGCCCTAGCCACCTCAACCTTTCTTTTATTATAGCCCTAGAGAGCGGTATTGAACCCCATTTTTCGTATACTGTTGTCGTATAACGGCCTGACCGCCCCTTAGATGGCCGCTCATCGCTGCCACGCTAAACCTGGCCAACCCTCTTGTTTAGATCAAGCACAAGGCTTTCCAAAAAATGCAGAATTGCCGAAGCGAGACCTTGTCCAGATAGATCCGTAACTGGGACGAAACCAAGAAAATCCTCGTGAAGATTTCCAACAGATGTGTAGCGGATGCAACCACATAGCTACTTAGCTACTCCATATTGGAAACGCCCGCCGTTTCGCCAGCAAGCACCGAAAAGCAAGGACTTGCGTTTACTTTTTCGGCAATGAACTGTTGAAGAATGTCTCCACAAGCGGCAATCAGACCATTCTGAACCTTTGGAGAAGCATACGTAGCAATTGCTGCTGCAGGAAGAAGATGTTTCATCAGACTTTCTTCGCCAACCCTTTGCCTTAGTCATAAGAGAGCTCGGAAATCATTTTGGCCATCATTTTGAGATGGTTCTGGATCCTTGAGATTGACGGGAATTTTCCGTAACCCGAAATGCAAGCTGTTGCCTTCCGCAAAATATTACAGTTTCAACAATCGGTCTCAGTTAATGACGATTTTCCTGAGCCTGCGCTGCCCTTGCTGTAGCTATCTGGTTGATGATGTTTCCTAGCCTTTTCTCCGCAACAGAAATGAAGGTGTCTGTGGTTAAAGTATATTTTTAGTAAAACTGTGTTTGTTGGTGACTTGTGTAGCATTCAATTGCATCCTTCCAGTTCCTGAAGGGTTTGCTGACAAGGTTACCTAAGCGCAGGTGGCTGCCTTTGGCAGCTCTTTCGGACGAAAAAAGAAGACAGAATCGACGAAAATCACCGTCCTCAGTTGGCGAATAGGACAACCAGTTGAAGCGAATCAGCCAACCGAACTGAAACTTCAACTTTCTTTTTCCAGATATTAATTTAAAAAACTTTTTCCACAAAATAAGTTTTTCAAAGAAAAATAAAGAACTCCATTAAACAAAAATGAGCAAAAATAAAATAAAATAATCTACCAAGCGTGAAACTACCACAAATCAACATCGATAAATAAATGAAACCCAAAAGGAACAGAAATTACAATGAATAACCGAGTTAAACTCAAAACGAGCAGAAATAAACATAAGTTGGGCGCAAAACCCCTATGCCTTCCCAAGGCCAGAACAAAATTTGCACTTTACCGAAAAAATATAAATGTTTTTACTTTTATAACTTTAATAAATCAAATAATATTAAGATTTTGATTACTAAATATCAGTATATTTATATTAAACTGACAATACACATTCATTTATATTTTTTCAATAAAGTGCAAATTATGTTCTGGCCTTGGGAAGGCATAGTGGTTTACAGTCCAACTTATGTTAATTCCTGCTCGTTTTGAGTTTGAATCGGTTATTTATTGTAATTTCTGTTCGTTTTGGGTTTCGTTTATTTATCGATGCTGATTTGTGGTAGTTTCACGCTTGGTAGAATATTTGATTTTATTTTGGCTCATTTTTGTTTAATGGAGTTTTTTACTTTTCTTTGAAAAACTTATTTTGTGGAAAAAGTTTTTTTTTAACTAATTTCCGTTCGTTTTATATTGACATAGTCTTTTCAGAGAAAAAGAAAGTAATACTTTAAATCTTTTCGTTTTTTTAAAGATTTATAGTTTGGCCTGCTATTTGTACGCTGGAGAAAAATTTTCAGCAATTTTTAACAACGTACACCCTCTTAAAAAATCTGGACAAAAATAGAAGTGTTTAATTTAGTTTCATACCTCGTCTAGTAGTTGACCTGAAATGAAAAACTTGATACCATTCGCAAAAAATCTGTTTACTTTCTTTGATAGCTTGGATACACTTACGCTATTTTGATTTGATTAAATTTTAAGAGCAGAAACAGCCCCAAAAGTTTGAACATAAAACAGTCAGTCTTTCTTGGGATACTGCTGAGGAGCCTAATTGGTAATAAGCATCAATACCGTAAATTTTTATATAATATTATGGAAAATTTTATTTTATAAAAATAATGGCAATTGGGTGGGTGGGTGTGGGATTAGTTTTCCTCCAATCACTTTCGACTATTGAAAATGGCATCAGCCCTTTCTATTTTCAATCGAATAAGCCCTTTTCAAAGTTCCTACGACAACTCCTTCGATACAAAGTGCCCTGGTCTAAACAACAACAACAACAGAAAAATAATACATTATATCCACATCGATCTTTACTATAAAAATTGTAAGCTTTCCAATCACTTTTGACTATTAAAAGGGCACTAAGCCTTTCGATTTCCAATCGAATGAGCCCTTTTTGAGTTTCTGCGACAACACTTCCTACAAACACCTTATATGCCCCCAGGGCATAAATTACAACTCTTACCCTAAGGGCTGTGAGGGTGGTTGTCATCCTCTAAGTCCTAATTTCCAGACCTTTCAACTACGTTAAACAAAATGGCTATCTCAAAATTTCGATTGGATGTGTCTGGGAAAATGGTGGGCGTGAGAGGGGTGTTAGTCTTTCTCCAATCACTTTCAACTATTACAAAAGGCACTAGCCCTTTCAATTTCCAATCAAATGAACCCTTTTGAAGATTATACGACAGAGCTTTCAAAAAAAATGTTATATGTCCGCAGGGTATAAATTACACCCCTTGTCCTGAGGGCTGGGGGGGGGGGGTTGTCATCCTCACAGACCTAATTTACAGAACTTTCTACTACGTTGAACAAAATGGCTATCTGAAAATTTTGATTGGGTGTGTTTGGGGGAATGGTGGGCGTGAGAGAGGAGTTAGTTACCGTCCAATCACTTTCAACTATTAAAAAGGGCACTAGCCCTCTCAATTTCCAATTGAAAATGTCCCTTTTGAAGTTTTTACGACAACTCTGTCATTAAAAACCTTATATGCCCCCAGGGCATAACTTACAACCTTAGCCCTGGGGACTCTGGGGAGTTTGTCATCCTTAAATACATAATTTCCAGAACTTTCAACTACGTTGAACAAAATGGCTATCTCTAAAATTTGATTGAATGTGTTTGGGGAAATGGAGGACATAAGTGGGGGGTTAATTACTCTCCACTCACTTTCGACTATTAAAAAGGGCAATTTCAATTTCCAATCAAATAAGCCCCTTTTGAAATTTCTACAACAACTTTCTATACAAACCTTATATGCCCCCAGGGCATAACTTACAGCCCTTGCACTGAAAGCTCTGATGGGGTTATCATCCTAAAAGACCTAATTTTCAGAACTTTCGAATACGTTGAACAAAATGGATATCTCAAAATTTTAATTGGATGTGTTTGGGAAGATGATGGGCGTAAGAGGGGGGTTTGTTGCCCTTCAATCACTTGTGACTATTAAAAGGGCAATAGCCCTTTCAATTTTCAATTGAATGAGCCCTTTTGGATGTTTTTACAACATCGCTTTCAATAAAAACCTTACATGCTCCTAAGTCATAACTTAAGACCCTTATCCGGAGGGTTGTGGGGGGATGGGTTGTCATCCTTAAAGAGCTAATTTCCAAAACTTTCAACTGTGTTGAATAGACTGGCTATCTAAAAATTTTTATGGGCGGTGTTGGGGGACATGGTGGGCGTGAGAGGGAGGTTAGTTGCCCTCCAATCACTTTGGACTATTAAAAAAGGCACTAGCCTTTTGAATTTCCAATCCAATGAGCCTTTTTTCAAATTTCTAGACACACATTTCAATAAAAACCTTCTATGCCCCCAGGGCATAACTTATAACCCTTACCTTGAAGACTGTGGGCAGAGTGTCCTGCTCAAAGATATAATTTCCTGAACTTTAAACTGCGTGGAACAAAATGGATATCTCAAAATTTTTATCGGATTTGTTTGGGGAATTGGTGGGCGTGGAAAGGGTATTAATTGCATTCCAATCATTTTTGACTATTAAAAAGGGCACTAGCCATTTCAATTTCCAATGGAATGAGCCCGTTTTGAAGTTTCTACGACGACGCGTTCAGTAAAAACCTTATATGTCCCCAGGGCATAACTTGCGACTCTTGACCTGAGGGCTGTGGGGGAACGTCCTCCTCAAAAACATAATTTAGATCTGGATATATACAACACTGAGCAAAACGGATATCTAGACGTTTGTATTGGATGCATTTGGTGAAAAGATGGGTGAAAGAGGGGGGCTAGTTGGCCTCAGATGACTTTTGACTTTTAAAAAGAGCACTAGCCATTTCAATTTCCAATCGAATGAGCCCTTTTTCAAATTTCTAAGACAAATATTTCAATACAAACTTATATGCCCCCAGGACATAACTTATAACCCTTGCTCTGAAGACTGTGAGGGGAGTGTCCTGCTCAAAGGTATAATTTCCTGAACTTTAACTGTGTGGAACAAAATGGTTAGTTCAAAATTTTGACTGGATGTGTTTGAGGAAATGGTGGTCGTGGAAGGGGTGTTAGTTGCCTTGCAATTACTTTCGACTATTAAAAAGGGCACAATCCATTTCAATTTTTAATCGAATGAGCCCTTTTTGAAGTTTCTACAACAACGCTTTCTATAAAAACTTTATATGCCCTTCAGGGCATAACTTACAATCCTTGTCCTGAGGGTTGTGAGGGGGTTGTCATCCCCAAAGACCTAATTTCCAGAACTTTAAACTGCGTTGAACAAAATGGCTATCTTAAAATTTTGATTGGATGTGTTTGGGGAAAACGTGGGCTTGAGAGGGGGGTTAGTTACCGTCCAATCAATTTCGACTATTAGAAAGGGCACTAGCCCTTTGAATTTCCAATCGAATGAGCCTTCTTTGTAGTTTCTACGACAATACCTTCTATAAAAACCTTATATGCACCCTGGGCATAACTTAAAACCCTTGCCCCTAGGGTTGCAGGGGAGTGTCCTCCTCTCAAAAACATATTTCTATCTGGAAATCAACTACACTGAACAAAATGGCTATCTCAAAATTTTGATTGGATGTGTTTGGGGGAATGATGGGCGTGGGGGGGGGGTAGTTGCCGTCCAATCACTTTCGAATATTAAAAAGGGGACTAGCCCTTCGAATTTAAAATCGAATGAGCCTGTTTTGTAGTTTCTACGACAACACAATCTATAAAAACCGCATATATCCTCAGTGCATAAATGAGAACCCTTATCCCTAGGGTTTTTGGGGAGTGTCCACCTCAGAAAGATATTGGCTGTTTGTAAATAAATTGCACTGAACAAAATGGTTATCTCAAAATTTTGATTGGATGTGTGTGGGGGAAGGATGGGCGTGGGTGGGGGGTGAGTTGCCCTCCAATCACTTTTGACTATTAAAAAGGGCACTAGCCACTCCAATTTGCAATCGAATGAGCCCTTTTCGAACTATCTACGACAACTCTTTCGATACGAAGTGCCCGGGTCTGGAGAAAAAAAAACACATTGTGCCCCCATCGTTCTTTACTCAGCCAGCGCTAGCGCGCTGCCTATGATTAGAAAAGTACATCCAATATCTGGATTTCCTGGACATTTTAGCAGACGAATTTTGGACGCTGTGTCGAGTGACGACGATTTGTGGACAAACCGTCCGATGTCGTTTGGAAGTGACTGTATCGAATGGACTGGAATTTGAATCAAGTTTAGCGTTCTCAAGTTTAACCTGAGTATCAGCAACCACTTCCGTGTTATTTAAGCCCGCAGGGGCAGATAAATAATCAGCAGACGACGCGCTTACGTCAATTTTAGAAATAACTAACCTTGTTCGCTTGGGTGCAAAAAACGATGTTACATCGCATTTCATTTCCATTTTTCTAATCGCTCTTCACTTAACAAAGTCGGAAACTAAAACTACAATATTTACAAAGGTCTTGTGACCCCTTTATGTCCTGTTTCGCAATTACAAGGTCTGTAACAAAAGACCCACTGACTGCAAAAAATTAGTGATTATCAAGGTCACTGTTTGCAAATTTTTTTTTATATTAATTTCTGTTACTTTTGCGAGATTCGGACAATTTTTTTTTTTTTTGGGGGGGGGGGTCCAAACCGGGTAAACCCCCTCCTCCCTTCTGAGGATTTGAAACCCACTAACCCTTACTATATAATGAGAAACACTCACTTCAAGTATCAATTGCATAAATAAAACACATAAATGCTATATTTGAAAATTACATAAATGCTATATAAATGTCAGAGTTAAAGATTAGTGACTGGCTAAGACAAGGGTGTATCAAGGATTTTGTTGAGGGGATACAAAACAACTTTTGAAACGCAACATTGATTATATGCATTTTTTTTATGTTTTTACGATCCGAACAAAGTTTCGGGGTAGGGGGGGGGGTTCAAACCCCGTAAACCTTCCTCCTAGATACGAAATTAGGCTTTGAGCTACCGAGACGACCAATTATGTGAATAGATTTTTTCCTAGATCTACTGGAGGCTCGAGTCCCAGAGATTCTGAAGCAGGAAGTGTTTGAATGGTAACGAGTACAATACATTCTAAACTGTAATAAAGATGGGGAAGGGGGTGCCCCCCCCCCCCGGAATATTTGTCATACTCGTAAAAACGTAACAAAAATGAGTAAAAACATTTTTTTATATGTTTTTTGAAGTTATTTTTACCCCCCCCCGCCCAAAAAAATAATAATCCCACCAAATAAAAATCTAGGATACAGCCCTGTTTGAAAGAGAGGAATGGCTGGATATCATCTTATGTTATATACATTTTTTTTAGATAAAGTAGTCGGAAAGGTCGGCTGTTTTTTTTCAAAGCTAACTTTTTTGGAGATAAAGTAGTTGAGAAGGTCGGCTGGTTTTTTCAAAATTTAATTCAAAACTATGGTGCATAGAGACCATTTTATTTAATTTAACTAATAGATTTTTTTAATTTATTTAATAGATCTAATAGATTATCTAATAGATAGATTAAATCAATTATCTAATAGATTTAAGATTTGTGCATAGATCTAATTTATCGAATTATTTTTTAATTTATTTTCAAGTAGATTATTATATTGCAAATGGTCCTAAAATACTTTTAGTGTTACTGAATATGATCTCGTATGTTCATATTACAGCCATAAGGGTTATTGACCTTGACAGACTCAAAACGTTTTTAGAAAGCTCCCAAACTATTCAATGTCGTATCTCAGGGAGAAGTCCTTACTGAGCTTGATCCAAAAGGCTATGAAGAAATTGCTACCTTAAACTATTAAAATTTGTCCCCACATGTTGCATATATGTTTGAAACTTGTGCATATACCCTAACTGGCATTACGGAGATAAGAAAATGATCAGCAAGGTGGGTGCCTTTTTTGCTTATTCATACATATATATATATATATATATATATATATATATATATATATATATATATATATATATATATATATATATATATATATATATATATATATATATATATATATATATATATATATATATATATATATATATATATATATATATATATATATATATAAAACAACCCTCGAGGTGGTACAAGAATAATATATCAACTTATCCCAGCAGACTTTTTTTAACGGTATTTTGGTGTAAATTGGAAGAGAAAGGCCTGTTTCTTGTCCAAGACCAAACAACAAGCAAAATACTTACTAAGGAAGGGGCATCTCAACGTTAAAAAAGGGGGGTAATGACGTACAGATGAACAAGTATTTGTCAGACAAACTTTTTGATAAGCTTCAAACCAACCAGAAACAAATATTTCCCAAGCCTATTTTTTTAGTCCCCTAATTTCCCCCCCCCCCGCAAAAAACACAAATTTAAAACACCCTCGACTTAATGATATTCTGATTTTCTGGTATAAAACTGAAGCTACGAGACTTAAAATATTTTCTTTGGCAAGATAAAGATTTATCTCGTTAGAAAAAAAAAAAAAAAAAATCAGTGCGACTGCAAAAAAATACCAAGCATTTGAAATTAAATATATTTCTGTATCTCATCTGGGCTGATAAAAATCACTTCATATGTCTACCAGAGAATGAAGTTGTCGGCGTACAAATTTTGGTACAAGGTAACGTAACTATAAAAAAGGGATTTCCCATATAACGGAGAATAGAACATTTGCCAGAGAGATGAAACCTTGGGAAGCATGAGCGTTAAAAAAATTATGGCTTTTTTAGGGGCAAACCATTTTAAATGAAGCTTAATGTAGTGTTTGTTATCTAATGTTGAGCCATAAATACTCCAAATGCTAAACAATGAAAAGGTTGTCAGATGATTGGGACATGAAGGTACAAAAATCGCTATAAACAAATTTGGGTTCATTTTTTTGTTGCATCCCTTGGGATACATAAGCACCAAAACATTGATAGCATTTTGTTTGTTTTTTTTGGGGGGGAGGGGGGGACAAATTTTTTAAACTGAAACCTAACATATTATTCGATGTCGGATGTAGAGCCATAAATATATCAAATGCTAGACAATGAAAAGGTTGCAAGATGGTTGAGACTTGAGGTTACAAAAGTCCCTAAAAATAAATTTGGCTTATTTTTTCGGTTGACTTCAAAATTTACTAAAGTTGTTATGATTTCAAGTTTTACAAAATTTCTCATGATCAAAATACTCTAAATTTAAGGCATCAGCAGTTCAACATAACTGAAATTAGAAATTTCGCCTTCATTCGTTAATAGAGAATGATAAATGCATCAGTAAAGACATTGCTGAATTTTCTGCGACTGAATTGATATTGCAAAATAAAATACCACAATTCAGCAATTCAATTAAAATTTTGCAAGAGGCCGAGTTTTGGAATCTCACCAAAGGAATATTTCTGATGGAATACATCCAATATTCTTATAAAGGTAGCAGGAAAAGTTGTATAGCCTACACAATTATATTAGAACCCACCTACGCTTGCCGGTTGTGCATCACTGGGTTTGATATATTTATGTTCAGTTTTCCCTTTACCAGTATAAAACTTGTGAATCTTATTTATGTCAAGTTACTATTGTAGGTAAAGTTATATTAAAAAGAAACAGGAGCCTGAAGGAGGAGTCACATTAAAATAATGAGGAGCTACACTAAAAAGAAGGAACTAAGAGGAGTCTGTCCATGGGACTTGAAGCTTAGCCATGATGTTCGAAAGTAGGAACCAACATAGTTCACTGGCTCTTTCTGGTGTGCAGGAGGCCATAATAGCCCCACTTGGAACCACCATAGGTTTAGAGGTTGGAGCCTGACCCCCTCCTCATCACATTGAAATTTAAGTATTTGATATATACCTAGTATGGTTACCTAGGCTGTAGATTTGTTTCAAATCGAAAGTGGACAAGAAACACAGCTCTATTGTCAAGTAAAGGTAAAAGTTTAACTGACATATTCTTAAAGAGTTGTATAAAGTATATAGGAGCAAGGAATATCAACCTACAAAAGCTTATTTTTGCAAGTAGAATAGAACCTGCTATACATAATGGGGCAGAGATACGAGGACACGAAAGAAGGGGGGTGGAAATGGAGAGGATACAGCTAAATTATTTTAAAAGGTTAATAGGGTCAGATAAAAAGTTTAATAGCATTGTTATAAATAGTGGCCTGGGTCTTTTTAGCTTAAGAACTAAACGGTTAGTACGCATGGTAGGTTATTCTGAAAAAATTATTGCTATGCCAGATTATCGGTTGAAACCCCATGTCAAGGTAAAAGTTTAACTGACATATTCTTAAAGAGTTGTATAAAGTATATAGGAGCAAGGAATATGAACCTACAAAAGCCTATTTTTGCAAGTAGAATAGAACCTGCTATACATAATGGGGCAGAGATACGAGGACACGAAAGAAGGGGGGGGATGGAAAGGATACCGCTAAATTATTTTAAAAGGTTAATAGGGTCAGATAAAAATTTTAATAGCATTGTTATAAATGGTGGCCTGGGTCTTTTTAGCTTAAGAACTAAACGGTTAGTACGCATGGTAGGTTATTCTGAAAAAATTATTGCTATGCCAGATTATCGGTTGAAACCCCATGTCAAGGTAAAAGTTTAACTGACATATTCTTAAAGAGTTTATAAAGTATATAAGAGCAAGGAATATCAACTTACAAAAGCGTATTTTTGCAAGTAGAATAGAACCTGCTATACATAATGGGGCAGAGATACGAGGACACGAAAGGAGGGGGGGGGGGGGAAATGGAGAGGATACAGCTACATTATTTTAAAAGGTTAATAGGGTCAGATAAAAAGTTTAATAGCATTGTTATAAATGGTGGCCTGGGTCGTTTTAGCTTAAGAACTAAACGGTTAGTAAGCATGGTAGGTTATTCTGAAAAAATTATTGCTATGCAAGATTATGGGTTGAAACCCCGTCTCAATGTAAAAGTTTAACTGACATATTCTTAAAGAGTTGTATAAAGTATATAGGAGCAAGGAATATCAACCTACAAAAGCGTATTTTTGCAAGTAGAATAGAACCTGTTACACATAATCGGACAGAGATACGAGGACACGAAAGGAGGGGGGAGGTGGAAATGGAGAGAATACAGCTACATTATTTTAAAAGGTTAATAGGGTCTGATAAATAGTTTAATAGCATTGTTATAAATGGTGGCCTGGGTCGTTTTAGCTTAATAACTAAACGGTTAGTACGCATGGTAGGTTATTCTGAAAAAATTATTGCTATGCCAGATTATGGGTTGAAACCCCGTGTCAAGGTAAAAGTTTAACTGACATATTCTTAAAGAGTTGTATAAAGTATATAGGAGCAAGGAATATCAACCTACAAATGCGTATTTTTGCACGTAGAATAGAGCCTGCTATACATAATGGGGCAGAGATACGAGGACACGAAAGGGGGGGGACTGGAGAGGATACAGCTACATTATTTTAAAAGGTTAATAGGGTCAGATAAAAAGTTTAATAGCATTGTTATAAATGGTGGCCTGGGTCTTTTTTAGCTTAAGAACTAAACGGTTAGTACGCATGGTAGGTTATTCTGAAAAAATTATTGCTATGCCAGATTATCGGTTGAAACCCCATGTCAAGGTAAAAGTTTAACTGACATATTCTTAAAGAGTTGTATAAAGTATATAGGAGCAAGGAATATCAACCTACAAAAGCGTATTTTTGCAAGCAGAATAGAACCTGTTATACATAATGGGACAGAGATACGAGGACACGAAAGGAGGGGGGAGGTGGAAATGGAGAGAATACAGCTACATTATTTTAAAAGGTTAATAGGGTCTGATAAATAGTTTAATAGCATTGTTATAAATGGTGGCCTGGGTCGTTTTAGCTTAAGAACTAAACGGTTAGTACGCATGGTAGGTTATTCTGAAAAAATTATTGCTATGCCAGATTATCGGTTAAAACCCCATGTCAAGGTAAAATTTAAACTGACATATTCTTAAAGAGTTGTATAAAGTATATAGGAGCAAGGAATATCAACCTACAAAAGCGTATTTTTGCAAGCAGAATAGAACCTGTTATACATAATGGGACAGAGATACGAGGACACGAAAGGAGGGGGGAGGTGGAAATGGAGAGAATACAGCTACATTATTTTAAAAGGTTAATAGGGTCTGATAAATAGTTTAATAGCATTGTTATAAATGGTGGCCTGGGTCGTTTTATCTTAAGAACTAAACGGTTAGTACGCATGGTAGGTTATTCTGAAAAAATTATTTCTATGCCAGATTATGGGTTGAAACCCCGTGTCAAGACAAAAGTTTAACTGACATATTCTTAAAGAGTTTTATAAAGTATATAGGAGCAAGGAATATGAACCTACAAAAGCGTATTTTTGCAAGTAGAATAGAACCTGCTATACATAATGGGGCAGAGATACGAGGACACGAAAGGAGGGGGGGGGGAAATGGAGAGGATACAGCTACATTATTTTAAAAGGTTAATAGGGTCAGATAAAAAGTTTAATAGCATTGTTATAAATGGTGGCCTGGGTCTTTTTAGCTTAAGAACTAAACGGTTAGTACGCATGGTAGGTTATTCTGAAAAAATTATTGCTATGCCAGATTATCGGTTGAAACCCCATGTCAAGGTAAAAGTTTAACTGACATATTCTTAAAGAGTTGTATAAAGTATATAAGAGCAAGGAATATCAACTTACAAAAGCGTATTTTTGCAAGTAGAATAGAAACTGCTATACAAACTGGGACAGAGATACGAGGACCCGCAAGGAGGGGGGGAAATGGAAAGGATACAGTTACATTATTTTAAAAGGTTAATAGGGTCAGATAAAAAGTTTAATAGAATTGTTATAAATGGTGGCCTGGGAACTTAAAACGAACAGAAATTATTCCGTATATGAAAGGGGATGTCCCCTCCTCAACGCCTCGCGCTTTACGCTAAAGTTTGACTTTCCCACAACTTTATTTTTTTAAACAATAAAGAACTTTAGCGTAAAGAGCGAGGCGTTGAGGAGGGGACATCCCCTTTCATATACGGAATCATTTCTGTTCGTTTTAAGTTTTAAAGTCGCTCCTTACTTTCAGTTAAAAAACTTGTTTGTTTTTTTATTTAATAAAGTATATAGGAGCAAGGAATATCAACCTACAAAAGCGTATTTTTGCAAGTAGAATAGAACCTGTTATACATGATGGGACAGAGATACAAGGAAACGAAAGGAGGGGGGAGGGGGGAATGGAGAGGATACAGCTACATTATTTTAAAAGGTTAATAGGGTCAGATAAAAAGTTTAATAGCATTGTTATAAATGGTGGCCTGGGTCTTTTAAGCTTAAGAACTAAACGGTTAGTACGCATGGTAGGTTATTCTGAAACAAATAGTGCTATGTCATATTATCGGTTGAAACCCCATGTCAAGGTAAAAGTTTAACTGACATATTCTTAAAGAGTTGTATAAAGTATATAGGAGCAAGGAATATCAACCTACAAAAGCTTATTTTTGCACGTAGAATAGAGCCTGCTATACATAAAGTGACAGAGATACGAGGACACGAAAGGAGGGGGGGGTGGAAGGGAGAGGTTACAGCTACATGATTTTAAAAGGTTAATAGGGTCAGATAAAAAGTTTAATAGCATTGTTATAAATGGTGGCCTGGGTCTTTTTAGCTTAAGAACTAAACGGTTAGTACGCATGGTAGGTTATTCTGAAAAAATTATTGCTATGCCAGATTATCAGTTGAAACCCCATGTCAAGGTAAAAGTTTAACTGACATATTCTTAAAGAGTTGTATAAAGTATATAGGAGCAAGGAATATCAACCTACAAAAGCGTATTTTTGCAAGTAGAATAGAACATGTTATACATAATGGGACAGAGATACAAGGAAACGAAAGGAGGGGGGAGGTGGAAATGGAGAGGAGACAGCTAAATTATTTTAAAAGGTTAATAGGGTCAGATAAAAAGTTTAATAGCATTGTTATAAATAGTGGCCTGGGTCTTTTTAGCTTAAGAACTAAACGGTTATTACGCATGGTAGGTTATTCTGAAAAAATTATTGCTATGCCAGATTATGGGTTGAAACCCCGTCTCAAGGCAAAAGTTTAACTGAAATATTCTTAAAGAGTTTTATAAAGTATATAGGAGCAAGGAATATCAACCTACAAAAGCGTATTTTTGAACGTAGAATAGAACATGTTATACATAATGGGACAGAGATCCAAGGACACGAAAGGAGGGGGGAGGTGGAAATGGAGAGGATACAGCTACATTATTTTAAAAGGTTAATAGGGTCAGATAAAAAGTTTAATAGCATTGTTATAAATGGTGGCCTGGGTCTTTTTAGCTTAAGAACTAAACGGTTAGTACGCATGGTAGGTTATTCTGAAAAAATTATTGCTATGCCAGATTATCGGTTAACGAAAAATGTTTTCAATGAAATGCTATTGGATAAAAGAAGAGATTCTTGGCCTGTGCAAATTAAGAGTATACTAGACAATTGTGGGCTATCAGGCTGGCGGAATGATGGCATTGGACATGGGGTGGAAACAGGATTGATTGCAAAAGCTGTGGAAAAAGTGCTACAAGAGCAAGAGATCCAGGTTTGGCAAGAAGACAAGGTTAAGTCACAATCCCTTGGAATATATAGAAAAATTAAAGAAGCCTGGGGAGAAGAAATATATCTAAAATTTAGGCTCCAAAATGATACTTTAAAAGGGGTTTTATCAGTATGGGGAAATTTTATCCCGCTTGGGGGGAGAAGAAAGTATTTAGGGATGGTTAAGGTATGGAGTGGTCCCTTCACTTGCCCAATGTGCGGGGAGTCTGAAGATTTAGAACATTTTTCGTGTTGTTGTGAAGAACTGAAGGTACTTGGAAGGGAATTTTTTGGGAGGGATATGATGCATAGAAGTTGTTTAGAAAATAAAATTGGAAGTAGTTGCAAAGTGGATAATAAAAATTTGGGAAATTTTGTGAGTGAGGGGATGAGACATAGGGAGGGTTTTTTATCGTCGTGTTATTTTCAAAAATATTTAAACTTATTATGTTTTATGTGTTTTGTTGTATTTGTGATATCCATGGCCCATGGGGCTTTTGTTAGAAATTAATTTAAAAAAACAAGTTTTTTTTAACTGAAAGTAAGGAACGACGCTAAAACTTAAAACGAACAGAAATTATTCCGTATATGAAAGGGGCTGTCCCCTCCTCAACGCCTCGCTCTTTACGCTAAAGTTTTTTATTGTTTAAAAAAATATGCTTGTGAGAAAGTCAAACTTTAGCGTAAAGAGCGAGGCGTTGAGGAGGGGAGAGCCCCCTTCATATACGTAATAATTTCTGTTCATTTTAACTTTTGAATTCGTTCCTTACTTTTAGTTAAAAAAAATGTTTTTTTTATTTAATTTTTGAACGTTTTTGAATTAATGCAGGTTTTGATATTGAATCACCGTACATGAATAATTATAAAAAATATGCATTTTAATTTTACTTTTTTTGGTTAAATGGCTTTCTCGAAACTTGTTTTATTTTATTTACGAACGTTTTTATTAGTAATAAATATACGTAACTTACGAATTAACTTACGTAACGAACTTCTATATTCATAGATTTGTAATACGTATATTAGGGGGTTCGCCCCCTTGTCAATACCTTGCTCTTCAAGCTAAAATTCGAATTTTGTTCCAATTCTTTAAAAATGACCCCTTAATCACTAAGGCCGTTAATTAGAATAAATAGCTCTTACGAAAGTACTAAAAAATCTTTGGCTTAAAGAGCGAGGTATTGACTAGGGGGTGAACCCAATCATATACGTAATATTTACTGTTCGTTTTAAGTTTTGATGTTGGTCCTTACTTTCAGTTGGAAAACTTTTTTTTATTTAATTTCTGATCTTTTTCTTTAATAATGATGGGAAATCCGGTGCCCCCTTCATAGCAATGTCCCTTCCCCCATGAAAACTTCCTTCATGGAAAGATCCTCCCATACAACCCCTGACCCCCCTCCACCTACCAGAAAAAATCCCCCATCAAAACGTCTCTATACTTCCCAATAACCAATACTATATTTTAACATTGGGTAAAGTTCGTAACTTTCAACCCTCCCCCCGGGGACTTCGGCGGATTAAGTCATCCTAAAAGACATAGTTACTTATATTTTCGACCATGCTGAACAAAATGGCTATCTCAAAATTTTGATCGGGTGACTTTGGAAAAAAATGAGCGTGGGATGGGGCCTAGTTGCCCTCCCTTTTTATTTGGTCATTTAAAAAGGGCACTAGAACTTTTAATTTCCGTTCCAATGAGCCCTCCCACGATATTTCTAGGACCAATGGGTCGATACGATCACCCCTGGACAAAAAAAAAAAAAAAAAAAAAAAAAAAAAAAAAAAAAAAAAAAAAAACACGCATCCGTGATCATACAAAATTTCATATTTTGGCAGACAGGAGCTTGACACCTCTACAGTAGGATTCTCTTATATGCTGAATATGATGGTGTGATTTTCATTAAGGTTCTATAACTTTTAGGGGATCTTTCCCCCTTTTTCGAAAATCAGCCAAATTTTCTCAGGCGCGTAACTTTTGATTAGTAAGACTAAACTTGATGAAACTTATATATTTGAAATCAGCATTAAAATCTGATTCTTGTGATGTATCTACAGTATGGGTAAATTATAAGAGGGCAAACTGGAGCTAGTGTCGAAAAAAACTATCAACACCAGAATAATCAATTTAATTAGTATAATTGGTAAAATTAGGATAGTAAGAATCATCTGATCCTATTTCCTAATAGGAAAATAATTACAGGGCTTGAAAAAATGACACGATTCGTCACATGCTAGATGGCATTAATAGTTTTTGGTCGACACTAACGACAATTCCCACTCTTATAAGTTATCCATGCTTTCTGAGTCGCTGAGTCTTTTCTAGCGAAGAAGAGAGTTGAATAACATAGTCTAGCTCCCAATACTAATTTTCAACGGTTGAGTTACATACAATACACATTATCAGCTGTATATAGAATAACAAGTCTGAAAAACAGCCAAGTTCGGGACGTCCCATCGATGGCAGATTTTCAGAACTTGTGTTTCAAAAGTTGCTTTCTTTTACTTATTTCAATTTATTACTAAACTTTCCACTTATATGTCTTCAGCAAAACTTTGAACAAAAACATAAAATGCCTCAACTTTATATGACAAAACAGAGCCAACAATAAATATTAAAATTTCTATTCCAAAATCAAAACAACACAAGAATTTTAACTTGTCAAAAATTCAAATTAACAAATATACAATAAAAGTAATATGACCTGAAGGAATTCAAAATCTACTTGAATTAGAACCGGTAAAAGAATAGACATCACAGGTCATATAAATGATAAGCACAAAATAAATAAGCACTTGTGAGCCAGTTCAATTCTCTAACTCAAATTTTTGTATCACAACCCAGTACACAAATTTGTCTTCAAGTTAAAATAAAGTAATTGTAAAATGAAAAACTGGCAATAACTGAGAGACGTCAGATTCCGAATCGTCAGATCCCTTAAGTTCTCACTTTCATAGACTATGAACATTTGATTCAGCTGATAGAAAGGCTTTACTGAAGGTCCTATCCTACCATGGGGTACTAGATATTGCTAGATATAGGAGAATGATATTACTGCAGTTACGGCAGAAAGTAAACATAGTAGTTGGTTTGGTGTAGAAAAGTTAAGCAGGATTTTGTTATGAACTTTGTCCCAAGGAATATAGCAAAGACAATGTGAGAATATGGTATGAAATGGGGGGGGGGGGGGTAAAACACTTCCAGACAAAGATTATGCAGATGATTTTAGTGCCCTAGATAAAAATTTTTTAGTGAAATGAATAAAATTTCAGAGGTTTTGAGAGTTCAAGGTACAAGAATAGGTCTTGAAATTAACATTAAGTACACTAAATTGCCTAATTTAGGAGTAAATGAAGAGGTGATGTTAGGTTGTGAGAATATCGACCAAATGGATAGCTTGACACAACTTATTCTTAGTAAAAATGGTGACAGCTACTGAGATAAAAAACGACTAAGTAAAATAAAAAGTGGAATAACCAAGATATAGGACGTCTTTCTGCAGTGGCAAGTAGATAGGCAGAGGGGGGGGGGGTCTCAACCCTCACCCTTCATTATCTGAATGTCTCTTAGAATTTTTTTCATAATTGCAATTAACTTTCTGATAATTCGTCTTTTTTTTCACAAAAAAAATCCTCCCTGTAAGTAAGTCTTTGTGTCGTGTCTGCTCAGAAAACATAGGGATATACAGGTAAAACTCTAGAGACGGAATTAGAGCCTATGTCCATAGAAGTTGGTGTAGTACTAAAGAAGACAAATATCCCATTTCTGTGGCAACTTAACACGATTTCAGAACGGAATTTGTAACTACCTTACCCCTTTCCTACGTAGATGCATACAGTAGAGGGGTAGAGAGTTCGGACCAGGTCCCTAAAATTACGAGAAGCTCTGTTTTACTTAATTAATTTCACTTTACCGACAAAGTAGGACATCCGGATAAATAAAATAATACCAAAATGGTAATATAGTAGTATATAGATGATAAAACGATCCAATAATTGCACATACATTAAAGTAATTTGTATACTCGTCCTATAATTTCAACATAAATATGAACTTCGTCGTTCACAAACTGTCGAAACACTACCAGCCCACAACGTTAAGCCTTGCAATTAGAGCCCTTCCCACCCCTACTCCCCACCTCCAAAAAAAATATAAAAAAACGTCATTAAAAATCTTTGAGCAGAGAATAACGCTTGCAGGTTTGACACTATCCATTAAGGCAAACTTGAAACAAGCCTAAGATTAGATTAAATACTTTCAAAAAATAGCTTTAGCACAAAAAGTATTCCTCGCCTGAAGGCACAGAACTTAAAACAAAAAGAAGAAATAAAACTAGCAGATGAATTAACATTGGAATGCAGTCACGTTTCAAAGAAGTTAACGAAGATTTCCTACATCACGACACACAAGACTACTAGATAATACATTTGTACTTTATTTTAATACATTCAAGAAATCTAAAACTTAAAAATAAATTCCTTTTAGTCGCAAACAAAACAGTTCCAATGGAAGGGGTTTTATCCAAGTTTACCTCCTTCCCCAGGTTGTACTAAAAATATGAAAAATTAAACTGAAATGC
This sequence comes from Artemia sp. Qi Xiang Cuo, assembly GCF_049724085.1. Classification (NCBI taxonomy): domain Eukaryota; kingdom Metazoa; phylum Arthropoda; class Branchiopoda; order Anostraca; family Artemiidae; genus Artemia; species Artemia sp. Qi Xiang Cuo. The sequence continues at coordinate 14,014,179 of NC_142796.1, forward strand.
ACGCTTTCCACTTACCTCATGAATTAGAAATGAGATGGATATTCGCCAATCCCCCCCCCCCCGCCCAAAAAAAAATATTCTTTGCTTTGAACAAAATTGTAAGGCATCCTTTCTCAGTAGCACAAGAAGATTATAAGACCAAAACATATGTCTTTTCTGTTTATATATATATATATATATATATATATATATATATATATATATATATATATATATATATATATATATATATATATATATATATATGTATATATATATATATATATATATATATATATATGTATATATATATATATATATATATATATATATATATATATATATATATATATATATATATATATATATATATATATATATATATATATATATATATATATATATATATATATATATATATATATATATATATATATATATATATATATATATATATATATATATATATATATATATATATATATATATATATATATATATATATATATATATATATATATATATTTATGGGGGTAGATTATGCGCTCAACACGACTAGAAAACAAAATTTTCAAATTACTATCTTGACGATGAAGTAGTTTCAGCTATTCTCGTATCTAACAGTACCTCACCACGCGAATCAACAACTTTAACTTTTCCATTAGGGAAACGGGTTTCCCTCCTTCCATCCGAAAAAGTTGTTATCAAAGTACCATCTGGTAGTTCTCGCCTCTAGAAAATAGATTCAAGATATTAATCATTCAGCTTGTATCCTGTCTTTAATGAGGGATACACTATCCCTTATTATGGGTTTTGTTATGCTGTTACCGACAATTCGTTAAAAAGCTATTGAATTATGCAAGAAAGAAGGGAGGAAGAAAATAACGGAGAAAAAAAAGAACGAGAGACAGGAAGAGAAAGAAAGAGAGAGAGTTGAAGCTCTTAACCGCAATGATGGTAGGGAAGCTGTTTTATTAGCAACAGTTCTTAGGCCTGCTGCATATACCCATGATTGGACGTGCTTCCTAGTCAATATTCTAGCTAAGTACAAGAAAAAAAAAAGAAAGAATGGAAAAAGAAACTACAAATGTACCAGATACTGCTTAATATAATATCAGTTCTAAACTACTAAGAACAATGATGCTACTAATATAAACTTGTCAGAGGGTTAAGCCACTTGAGGCTAATACATTTGCGAATACTTCTTCATTTCACCCTGATTATAGCTCCTACACTTACCAGCTCCTAACAAATCCCTAAATACTTTTTGGCTATTTTCTATAGTTTAATTTTAGCCTAATCTGGTACGCCATACCTTTCACGTATAGCCTTTCGTGACATACAGTAGCCTTTCGTGACATACCCATCGAAAAGACGAGCACTCTTTTACTATGCGTTTACTGAGTGAGATCCTACCATTCTCCTCACAAAAAGTCGCGTTTGACATCTCGTTGATGACCATAGCCCCAACAATTATTTTTGAGGGGTGTCTCGATTCAGAAAATATGCGGGCTGTGACATATTTACGCCCACAAAATACGTGCCTACCTACTCTCCTCATGGTGGTGCTTAGGGTGCTTAAATCATGAGATAATCTTGAAATATTATTCTCCATTATATCCCTACATTACAACCTTCAAAATACGTGCCTATCTATTTTCCTCATGGAGACGCTTAGGGTTCTTCGATCCTATGATAATCTTCAAAAAATTAAGTCTACCTAGCAGGGCTACGTATTACAGCCCACAAAATACGGCCCTCCGTATTTTCCTTATGGTGCTCCTTAGGGTACCTCAATCCTCTGATAATCTTAAAAAGATAAATTCTACATTACAGGGTTACGTATTACAGCCCACAAAATACGGCCCTCCGTATTTTCCTCATGGTGTTCCTTAGGGTACCTCAATCCTCTGATAATCTTGAAAAGATAAATTCTACATTACAGGACTTAGTATTACAGCCCACAAAATACGGCCCTTCGCATTTTCCTCATGATGCTCCTTAGGGTAGTTCAATCCTCTGATAATCTTGAAAAGATAAATTCTACATTACAGGACTACGTTTTACAGCCCAAAAAATACAACCTTACGTATCTTCCTCATGATGGTCCTTAGGGTACCTCAATCCTCTGATAATCTGGAAAAGCAGTCACAATTCTTGACATAAATTTTTCAAAACTAAATCATTTTCCGTTCATCAAACATCGGGAAAATCAATTCGACTTAGACATTTCCTAATTGACCATAGCAATTTGACATCACTGCCATTTTGTCAGATAAAATTAAATTTCTTTGCTGACTTTTGAAAATCCGGTAGAAAATAGCTCCCCAATTGGGAATTATTCTCTTACACAACCTAATCCCACATACTAAAGAAAGAGCTTTGGGAACTTCCTCAACTTAGATTCCTTTTTTCAACATATAGACCAAATTTCCAAGGGAATGCTGACAGATAAGAAATTGGGGGAAGGATAAAAGCAACAGTATTCTATTGTCCTGGAGAATAGCAACTACTACAAAATATTGGGCGTTTAAAGAGACAAAGAACATGCGGTCAGAATACAAATAAAATCACAGGATACATGCGCCAAAACTCTAGGCATTGCGAAATTCTCCAGGGTCATTTTCTAAAAAGATACATTTTTAGGTAAAAAAAAGTTTGGATTTTCACACAATTAGCGTGTATTTAAAAATAGCATTTCTTCCTCTTTTTATAGCATTTTAAAGTTATGATGATAGGTTTGGCTATAAAATCTTAGGTTGGCACTCATGATGCCAATCCAGTACCCAAAGAGTTTATCAAATATATACAGCATGAAAACTGATGGCAATGCCTCTTCACAGTTATCTGGCTGAGGGTAACATTCTCCTGAATCAGTTTATATATAAAATTGTTTCAAGATCTAAAAATTTGAAATTTAGTGTTTGTTTAAAATACTGAGCGTTTCTTCTTATCTTTATAGCAACATTCACATTTGATATGGGTATTCATTTAACCGGCATCGGGTTGGTTGAAACGGTAGAAAATCACAGGTTTTGGAGCTAAAGCTATTTAACATATTTAAATCGCTTTAGAATAAATATATATATATATATATATATATATATATATATAGGGAAAAGGAAAAAAACACACAAAAGGGAAAAAAAAGTAGAGTACAAAGGAAGAAAAAGAGAAAAAGTAGAACAGAATTACAATTAACCCAAAACACAAGATAAATAAACAAAACACAAACAATTGAAAAAAAAGGAAAAAAATAAAGCCGGATAAGACGGTTATTAGGATCAAGACGGATCGGCGTATCATCAATTTGAACCTAATGTTTCTCAGGAGCACGAAACATAATGCAGTGATTTATATGTAATTTAATTATATGAAAATATTGTTTACTATAGTTTGTTTTTATTAGTATTTAATATAAGAGTTGATTATATTATTGTTTACTAAACAAGTGCCCGTTGTATTACTGTCTCTGTATAGTCTATTGCCGTTTGTATTACAGTATATATTAGTGTTCTAGTTGTACGTTTATTGCGTTTTGTTTATTTTTTATCGATGCTCCGTGCTTTTTGTTGAGACGGGTTTTCAATAAGTGAATGAAATAAATAATATACAACACCTTCTTGGCAAATGATAGGAATGAAACATATCTATCCACCTAATCCGTTACTATATACATGCAAATCAAAGGATACCGCACTAAATCAAATAACCAAAACAGGTTTCCTTCCCTACATCGAAATGTTCGACTGAATACTTACGCTAACAACAAGAAACATGGGATTTTGGACTTGTTAGACGGAATCGTAAAGATATTTGGACGTCAGGGCTTTTTCCTATTTCTGAATTAGTAATATTCACAAGAAAAACCCCCTTATAAAGATGGAGCCTCCAACTATGGATGCGCTAAGACACCTAAATTAAGTAGGTGAGTGGAGTGGTCTATTTAAAAACCTTAACCACAATCCAGACTGAACGGCTGGATTTCATGTAGCTTAATATGTACTTAATGCATAAGGTTTCCAACCACAGAAGATCTTGAGAGACGTTTTTCCTCCTCCACTGATTTAACGTTACGGTATGATTACGTCAAAGCGTGATCATCACTCTTCGTCTAAAAATAACATGGCTGGCCATGAGTAGTGTTGCCAACGCTGTAAAACTGTACCATTTTTGGTACGATACAGAAGTGCTGGTACAATGCGGTAGATTTGGAAATTTCCCTGAAAATTTTAGTTTTACTTGCTCTTTTTTGCCTCATATATTTATTCCGAGATTTATTTTATCGAAAATTTTCGTCTTGTTATGGCAAATTTTTAACCTGTTGTTCAAATGGTACAAATTAATCGCCTGCGGTACAATTTTAGCCGAAAAACTGGCGCACTTCATTGCAAAGCATTGACAACGCTGAACATGAGCTGAGTGGAGTGCGAGGAGTGCTGGATAATCGTGGAATAAAATGTAGCTATAACAGTCTTTTAGTGGGCATTTCCAAGACTAAGAAATAAATTTTTAAGAATCTTCACTATTCCTTCAGTCAAACAATCACCGTTGGGATGGTAAGGAGGAGCATGATTAACACCAAGACAAAAACTTGCAAAACTCTAGAGAAGTAAGCAAAGGTTGGACTACCTGAAATCGGTTCGACTCTAGCTCCATAACATAACATGCTCGTTGCTTTGATGATTCCTATATTTATTCTTTTACTTCTTTTACTCGACACTTACTCGTTTATATAGATTTTTTTCTTCGAATCCGTCGATTTAGTAGCAGAAATTTCTACAGAATTTTAATGCGAATAAACTTAATTAAAAATTGGGTAATTGCTAAGCAGCCCCGCAAGATCTATTCGAATAGTGCTGTCAAGGACTTCTCTCCTCTACTCATCTCCAGTCCCTACTGAATTGGTTAGGTAGTTTATTTCTTATGGCAGGGATCACATACTTTGTTTCAGCATCACTGTCAATAGTGGCCCCCCGTAGACGAACAACTGTAACAGATTTAACTCTCACTACCCACATATTCTATTCGTATTCCTTATTAATTACACAGGGGCAAAATTTCGCAGATATAAGGGGATTTCTATTACCACTACTAACAACTCACTGCAGCACGAAGCCACCTGAGGCTAACACAGCTACGCACGCTCCTCCTCCATCCCAATCTATTCAAAGCCTCCCTCTTTATACTTTCCCGGGAAGTACCCATTTCCTTTAAATCTTGCTTTATGACATCCACCCTAACCGCGAACGACCTACTTTTCTTTTAGCCCTGGACGGTTGGCGGACAAGGACAACCTTTGGCAATTTGTCATACTTCATCCGCAGAACGTGCCCTAGCCATCTCAACCTTTCTCTCACTATGGACCTGGAAAGCGGGATTGAGCTACACTTTTCGTACAGCCTACTGTTTGAACACGGTCAGTCAGTCGGGTACCCAAAAAAATCCATTGTCAATTTCTCAGGTAAATATATAGCAAATTTTCCTCCCTTTTTCAGAGCGCTCATTCTTCAAAACTATATTGCACCACTGTCATCACTGTAGCTTCCAACCTTCTAATCTTGGGTCACAGACATATTTACCAATTCTTCCAAATTTTTTTCAACTGTAGAAAAACACCCTGGACCTTGGGTCTTCTACTTTTAACGTCTTCACGACACCCACCGCCATTACTAATGATACTACCAAGGTAAGGGAAGCCGTCCGCTTGATCGATGTTTTTGTAACAGGATTCTGCAGATATAACACAGAATTTTGCAGACTAATCTTAAGCCACTAAGAATACACCCAGAATCAACTGGAAACTCAAAACATCATAAAATGATATCAGCATGGCAGTCATATTTAATTCCTCATTCCAATTCTAAGTTTTTAAACCTAGAACTATACCTAAGATAGTATTAAACAGAACTGACGCTGCTGAGTCTTGAATGCTAATTCAACATTAGAATTAAAATACTAAGCTTATAATGAGTGGCATCATATTTCTTCCGTGATTAGTTGTATTTTCTACTTGACACTATATTCCAGAGTCACAAAGAGTTGCAACTAGGCACAGGAGAAGCATAGTTTTCTGACCGCCTCCCCCAGTAGAATATCCTAAAAAGGATAAGCAACCCAAAGGATAATCAAAGGAGGGAGTCAACCCAAAGGCCCCAAATTTTATATTCTAGATCAACTGCTGTATACACTGATTGACTTTTGTTTATTGTCTTAAGTTTGTTTCTTTTTTTTTATTTTTGCAGCTTGTTCTTTATTTTATGTGAATTTTTTCACTGTGTTGAGGTTGATCTTATGAATACATGAATACTTACAATACTCTAAAATAAAAATTATTTTTCAGTTAAGCGCAAATGGCACTCCGTCCATTTGATCACCATTGATGATTGATGATCAAACACGATTAATTAATGACTAAACGCGATGCATTCATGGCTAGAAAATTTACCACATTCCCAACCTTCTCCCCCACTAGAACACCCTAAAAAGGGTAATCATATGGAGGGAGTCAACTCAAAGGTCCCAAATTATAAATTCTAAATCCAGTGCTGTATAGACTGATTGACTTTTGTTTATTCTCTTAAGGGGAATTAAAAACAAAGGTTTATATTTTTCAGAACGAATACTTTTTTAAACCTTCACCTAAGTCACTTGGGTCACAAGGCCCCCTTGTGACAAAGGTCAGTTTTTGTCTATTTTCCCTCTCTCCTTCTCAGTGACCCTGAGAATTTCACTCAAAATTTTTCAGATTTAAACGATGCAATAATGACAGGACTTTTGATAGAGTATCTTTCATTCTCTGAAACAATTATGGTATTCCATGAGTTAGCTCAAAAAAATTAATGTAGAATTGATCAAATCAAAAATTTGACTTCAATAAAAAAGTACAGGCAAACAATAATAACCGGATAATTTCGATTATGGTACCTCTCCAACCTCAATTCTAAGGTGTTTGTAACAAAAACAGTATTATATTTTATATTAAAATTTAAAAAAAATTCTAATATAAAAGTGCCAGGCAAACAATAATAACCAAATAATTTCAATTATGGCGCTTCTCAAGACTCAATGCTAATCTGAGTCTAATTTACGGTAATTACTCCACTTTTTCCATTACAAAAATAAGTTTCTTCAAACTTCTTATTTGATCAAATTTTAGTCTTTTAACTGCGTTTCAGCTTGGAGCACCTTAAAATTGAGTCAGCTCCAAAATTAGCGGAAAACTTAAATATATTTTTAAAGTTTCTATTTTTACTTTTTTTGATTTAATATATTTCTACTTTCTAATTTCAAGCTTTTTTGGATTTGCTTTTGGGGTTTAATTCTATTTTACAGAAACGTCTTTCTGAAACTGTTATTTCTTTCTCATCACTCCCAGTCATGGAGCCTTGTGGGGGACTTGGCTGAAGCATGTTTGCTTATGCATAGAATTTTTTTTAGCTAATTGGTAGGGGTAAAATACTTTCTAAACAATATTCAGAGGCTGGAAAAACACAAAAAATTTATTTATTCCTTTCAACTTATTAATTTATATTTTGCATATTTTTATTTACTACATTTTTACCATTTATATTATATATATGTATATATATTTTTTTATTTATTTCATTATATTCTTTAACATATTTAATTAGTTTTAATAAGGGTTTTGTTTATATACTTATTCATTTAATGTGTTGTTTTCATATGTTTTCCACGTATATTCATGATCTTTTTGAAATACTGCGAATATTCGACACGAAAAACTAGTATCAATAATTGGATTTGGATGGATTAAAAAGAAGATGTCTTTGAGTTCAACACGGGAAGTGTCAGATGACTTGCCCCCAACTAAGCATTGTACTTCCGTCCGAAGGCATCGAATCAGGAAATGGCTACCTGCGCTATTCAAACCATTTGTCAGCATGCGAAAAACATAGAACTAATTCAGCAGCAGCAATGGTACATATGTTGCCAATAGATCAAAGCCTTAAAAATGTATGTACTGTTTTGATTTTGGATGATTGTGCAGTACGCAGCCCAGATCTAAGATGAGGATAAAAATACTGGATTGGGGGGGGGGTCATGCCTGACTATAAAATCGTACGAATGGAAAGACTGAAGTCATTTTTTGCGAAGTTTTGCATGTTTTATTACAGAGAGCGGTTCAGCCGCTCTTAGGAAAGGAAAAATGCCTCTACACCTTGACCTACTTAAAGAAGATTAATTCAATAGTGCTTTTTACTGAATTAATTAGTTAATAAAAAAAGCAAATTAATTTTTAATCAAAAAAGAAATTAACAAAAGAAAGTAAAGGAATATTCGTTTGCTAGGAAAGAGTATCCTGTCTTAAGACAGGACCGAATTCAAATAAAAATATAAACTAATTTTCTGTTAAAGCAAGAACGGATTTGATCATTACATAGGCTTTATTTTCAGCCCAATGTAAAGCTAAAGTAAAACAATTAGATCAATACTCTTTGATCTTAGTCAAAAGGCCGAGAAACGATCAATAAATAAATAAATCGTATAACAATTAAATGATACAGCCTACTTTAACAATAGATAATAATAATAAATCATAAAAAGAAATAACATTATAAAATTAAATAAATATATAAATAAAGCGAATATTGTTAGTTAGATTATACAATTCACTTTACGATTTTGCTGGACAGCACTAGACAGTGTTTGTTTCTTTTTTCCAGGTTATATCCAGGTTGGATACACCCTGGATTGAAATTTCCTCTCTTATAACATACTCCAAGTACTCTTTGCTTTAACTAACTTTTTCTTATGCTACCCAAAGTATAAACACATACTGACAAGTACTGACAAAACTCTCCAAAAGTGACCCCGCGTACCTCAGCGCCTCTAGAGGAAAAATGATGAACTACTTAATCGCTCCGAGCCAATAAATTAAATTTAATACAGCTTTTATGGAACAAGTATAATCACCTACGGAACTTGTGCATTTATCCCCCAGGTTCACATAGGTATGGAATCGTCTCCGGAGACGCGGACAAAGGGTCACTTTTTTGTGTGGAGAGGATAGGTTTTGTCAGTACTTGTTCAGTATGTGTTTATACTTTGATGCTACCCAATGGAATGCGTAGCAAAGGTACCAATCTCCTGATTTCCTGCGTGGTTGGAGGCAAATCAACCGACACTTCCCGTTTTATCCCACAGATTTCTCTAGGTCCCACCTAGAGCTGGGTAGCATCTGGCTGAGCTTACAGAATCACACCACTGACCCCTGTTCCAAACCGTAATATACTCTTTGGAGTAAGTTTAATTCAACGCACTTTTGTTAGTAAAATGAGCTTCTCTTAATTAGAATTAAGATCTTCTTGCCTGAATCTTAAATATTAGCATCAGACTTACCTTGCAGGTTGGTGTACTAGTTTCTCTGTCACCATTTGGCATTTGCATCATCTGATTCCCTTTAGAGTCCCTCCACAGCTTAGTTCCGTTAGGCCACTGTCTTTCTTCAGAGCCATCATTATGAAAAATAGCAAAACATCCCCCGGGGAATTTCACTTCCCTCTTTCCAGACGGAAACCTGGTTTCTACATGTCCCCTATAATATTAACATAGTCATAACCATCGTTATCTAGTTTTCTTTTTTCATTATTCTACGCTTTGTATTTTTATCATACTTAGCCACTGTGGTTAAAGAACTTGTTTCATTTTTGTGTCAAACACCCGAGACACTCTTTACTACATACAGTCACGAAATTGTTTTGTAATTGTGTCAAAAACCTGATACACTCTTTGCTACATACAGTCATGAAATTGTTTTGTAATTGTGTCAAACACCTGATACACTCTTCGCTACATACAGTCCCAAAAACATTGCCGAAAAGTAAAGATTAATGCCATCAAAATTATACAACTGTTTAATCATTGAGCCTATGGTACCGCAGTAGAGTGGTCTCTGGTTGGCAACACAGAAAATAGGGGTTCAATCCGAGCTAACTCAAGGTTGGATGATAGGTTTGCTACCTGACCTTGCAAAATAAACCCAATAAAAAAAACTGGCTTACTTTTCTAAATTGTTTGGTTTATTGAGTTTTAATTCCCACGTATTTGCTCCTGTTTTTGTATATGTTTTTTTTCATTTTCTTTCTTTCTGTTATACTCCATCGTAATGCTTCGTATTTTTGATGGGTTATAAAATAAATAAATAAATTACTTAATTAAAACATCAATAAATAACAACGTCCTACGCGCCATCAATGGCTCTGGATTATTTTTGTCCTTTATCCTTTGGTCATCAAACACTAAATAAATAAACTTAATTAAGAAGCCAGCGTGACAAACTCCACTGTAAAATGCCAAACATCAAACTGACTATCAATATTTTCCTACACGAATGCAGTGTTACCAGCCAGATGTTTGGTTTAAAAGTTGCGCCGCCATAAAAGTGAAAATTTGCCGAAAGCGCCGTTTTTCCAGTGAAAATGCACGGAACGAACGAATTTCCACAAAAAAGTCAATTTGAAAAATTCAATGCACAACTGCCTCAGAAAAGCGTCTAAATCGCGCAAATGCTGGCAACTCTGCAAGAATGATCTGGCAACTCTGCATGAATGGTGCGTATTTTAAGATCAAAACTAACGACGAATCTTACTTCAAATCTGCTCCGTTTTTGTCTTATAGACCAGCCATATTGTTCTCTGAACGGTTTAGCACGTACCATTCAAGGAGGGCACCAAGGCCAAATCCAGGAATTTTTTTTTGGGGGGGGGGGGCTATGAAGTTTTTTCAAAAAAAAATAAAAAAAACACATCCAAATTTTTTGGCATTTTTGTTACGTTTTTACGAGTCGGACAAAATTTCAGGGGAGGGGGGCAAACCCTGTAACCCTACCCCCTGATAGTGCCTTAAATGACACTCATTTAATAGACGAAGACCATATACAACGTAATCAAATCCGGTATATCAATTTCTGGATCAGCTATTACAAGTCAGATCACCACTCAGTGGAGCAAGGACCCACTCCTTTGGGAATCAGGGTGTAAGAGCAATGTCACGCCATGAAAGACCACGTTGTCTCCTGCTTGAATTCCTCTTTTGTTCTTAGACACCTGTGCTTAATTCAAGCCACAAGCTGATGTGCTGCTCCTCATGCAGCTCTTGTCTCGGCACGTCATCACGTTCTACTGGATACAGTCCTGGACCATTGAGGACTATTTTGAGACATCATGGATACCATCGACTGCCATGAGGACAATAGTCGGTTTTGACGGTATTAAGGTAGAATTTGTCCGGCCAACATGGCTTTTTATTCAAGGAGGAGCTTGCGTTGAAATGCCTTTGCGACAAAGATATTCAGTGGCATTCTCCATAATGATGATGGTGCGGATGTCACATTCCTGCCCACATCATTGTCATATAATCTTATCTGCCACTAGATCACGGATATTAAAAGCAAGAATATGCCTTGTGCGATAATTGGTCCCCATCGAAGAATAAAAGCCCCATCATCTTAATTTCATTCACAATCAATTTCCGTGTTCGTTGGAACACTCGTTGATGCTGATGGACTCTATAATACACTGAAAAGCAACACATCCAAACATCAAAATTATGTCTAAGATAGAATTAAATTACCATTTTTCGGTCCAATTTCTACACCTTTAATCTTTCGCTTTGATTAATCCGACCGCAAACACAGCATGAATAATACTCTAGTCACATTACAGAACACTTGTGGATACTGTTACGCACGGCTACAGCACAAATAATACGTCCCATTCGTGATGTTCAGCAATGTTCACCCTTCAAGCGTCATCTCTCTGATTAGTTAGTTTTATTACAGATTTCGAACCAGTGCTTCACTATTTTAACTCCCCATTGCTGTAGTACAGGTTTAACGTTAAACTCCAGAAAAACCCATATTGTTTATAAATTGAGACTTTTTTCGTAGGTGTGACTACGGTAGGGATCGAACATAATCTTGACAGAGTTGCCAACAAAAGAGAGAAAGGAGACACTACAGTAGGTCGAAAAGTTCTTGACTTTGAAATTTATTGTTTTAAGTATTATTACAATTCGGGGAAACAAGCATGAACTCATTGGGAATTGACTTCATTCCATTTATGTACAAAACTTTTTACAATTATACTTACACTTTCTCATATTTCCCACGTAATTTGTCACCTTAAAATATCTCGAGTCTTGATCCGTTGTTATATTGTTATATAACAATAACGTTGTTATGTTGTTATATTTGAGTGATCTCTAATGGTTCTTAAACATCTTAAACATCCGTTATTGTATTGAAAAATATTTCTAATTACTTTTATAAAAGACCTTAGAGCACTATAGAAACCGAATAACGCTAATTTGAGTGATCTCTAATGGTTCTTAAACATCTTAAACAGGTAGATATTAAAATAAAAGGGAGGTACATACACCAAAACATGCCATGATACAGCCAATCATGTACGTTTCCCCCATTCTAGGGACTCTTTATGTTATAATATTCAGTTTTGCCTAAACTTATATTTTCAGAGGTCACGCTGCCTTTCAATTTAGAAACAAATGTAAGCATATAGAAATACGTAATTAACAGGTAAAATTTAGGATTTAACATACATTTAATAACCATTAGTTATTCCGGTGTTAGTTTTTTTCGTTTTTATTTGTTTGTGTGAAGCATTCTTCGTTTCTCCTATTCTTTTTTTTTCCTATGTTTGTATTCATTTTTCGTTTCTTGTTTTCTTGGATGCTTTAGTTCTTTGGTCCAGCGTTTCTTCTTTCTGTTTTCTTTTTTTTTTGTTTAATATAGGGTTCCAAATGTGAAGCCAAAATAGTCAGGTAATTTCTGTTTTAATAGAAATTTTCTTGATCTTTATATCCGTTATTTATACATCTATATACATACATCCTATGCATAAACCCTTGTATAAAAATTATATATTTTAATCAATTTAATTTTGTTTTGTCCCCACTTTGAGTCTAGTAAAATAAAGTCCTTACTTTTTATTGACATATTCACTCAGAGCTATGTTTCCTAGGCTACAAGTCCAATCTTACTTTTCAGGTATCTCCAAGTAACTTGTTAACACTCATTACTTTCAGGTGTTGACAAAAAGGAGGAATGTAATAAAGTCAAACCTGGCAACCATGGACAACGAACAATGTCACACCTGTCACAATTCTAGATCATAGGTTTCCTAATGGATAGTAACGATCTTTATCAGGCAGTTGAGACCACCCAGCTGACATTGGGAATCATTAATAATCGTTAATATTTTTTTAAGAAAATATATTACGTTTAATACGTAATATATTCACTTCCTAGGTTAAATCTCGACAATTAATTTCTAATAAATATATGGGTATGATAATTAGTACCACTAAAAGAGATTATAGACCATGTTCAATGCAATATTTCACTTCAATTTAAAACCAAAATATACCTTTAATTCAAAACTAAATATATATATATATATATATATATATATATATATATATATATATATATATATATATATATATATATATATATATATATATATATATATATATATATATATATATATATATATATATATATATATATATATATATATATATATATATATATATATACATATATATATATATATATATATATATATATATATATATATATATATATATATATATATATATATATATATATATATATATATATATATATATATATACATATATATATATACTAAAGAAATAGTCTCTATGTGTCATAACCAAAACCACCATCCTTTCCAACTTCTTTATCCCAATGAATTTCAATCACTTAATATAATATCCAACCTTCCCTCCCTTCCAAACAACATGGAGAATCATCCCCCTCCCTTAACTCTTTTAACTCCTTATGAAAACCATGAAAATTGATTAAACCACCCTCAGTCTCACCGCACACTGGGCAAAAAGCAAAGACCCACCTTTGACCTTAGTCTTCCTAAATGTTTTCTCTTACCTCCAAGTGGTAAAAAAAAATTCCCTATCCCGATACTACGCACTTTATTTCCTCCCATACTAAGCCCTGCCTTAAAATAAAATTAATCCCTCTATACTTCTTTGATCTTTGTATGCAGAGAGAGGGGTCTAACTTTCCTTATTTGTTTTCACAATTGTTTTTAGAGTGTGCGAGTTTAAAAGGGGGCAATAGGGAAACTAAGTTAAAAAAAAAAAGGGATTTGGCGGATCAGGTTAACAATTTAGGCAGATTAAAGTGTCAATATTATTTAATTCTCTAGCAATAAAAAATTTTCTTAATCTTATTTCAGACTGGTTTGGGGCGTCCAACCTTTTGCTTGTTGCATATTTAGTATACAATTTGCTTGCTTTGAGACAAAACAGAAATATTTACCAAATGCACATAATACACAAATACACAAAATATACAACATGAAAATTACGCATAATTTGGTCACCTTTTAATAAATCCTACTGCCCGCATCCTATCTCTAAAATGAGAATTAAAATTATAAGTATATAAATAATTTTTTTTAATAGATATTATTTCAATCCATACAAAGCATCAGATGTCTTGGTCCTTCGGATAGCTGATACTCATAGTTGTAATAGTTGTCATAATAGTCATAATTGCTGTCATAATAGTTGTAATAGTCATAATAATATTTGTCATAACAGTTATAATTGTTGTCATAATAGTTATAATAGTCATAATAATAGGTGTCATAATAGTCATAATTGTTGTCATAATAGTTGTAATAGTCATAATAATAGTTGTCGTAATAGTCATAATTGTTGTCGTAATAGTCATAATTGTTGTCATAATAGTTATAACAGTCATAATAATAGTTGTCATAATAGTGATAATTGTTGTCATAATAGTTGTAATAGTCATAATAATAGTTGTCGTAATAGTTATAATTGTTGTCATAATAGTTGTAATAGTCATAATAATAGTTGTCGTAATAGTCATAATTGTTGTCATAATAGTTGTAATAGTCATAATAATAGTTGTCATAATAGTCATAATTGTTGTCATAATAGTTGTAATAGTCATAATAATAGTTGTCATAAGAGTCATAATTGTTGTCATAATAGTTGTAATAGTCATAATAATAGTTGTCGTAATAGTCATAATTGTTGTCATAATAGTTGTAATAGTCATAATAATAGTTGTCGTAGTAGTCATAATTGTTGTCATAATAGTTGTAATAGTCATAATAATAGTTGTCATAACAGTCATAATTGTTGTCATAATAGTTGTAATAGTCATAATAATAGGTGTCGTAATAGTCATAGTTATAATGTAAAAACACCAAATTCTTGGGTTTTGCACCTTTAAAAACTGAGCTTTTCAGAACTTTTGCCCTCTCCCTACAAATGTTTTCCATTCGTACGTGCCTGTATTGCGAATTTAAGTTAAATAATTTATATTATAATATAGCTCTATATATTCTATATAATTAAATTTAAATTATTGAAATTACCCATGAAAGTTTCTTTAAATTATTGAAATTACCCATGAAATTTTATTTAAATTAATTATATTATAATATAGCTCGATATATTCTATATAACCAAATTTAAACTATTTAAATTACCCAAGAAAGTTTATTTAAATTATTTATATTATAATATAGCTCTATATATTCTATATAATCAAATTTAAATTATTGAAATTACCCATGAAATTTTATTTATATTACAAAATAGCTCTATATATTCTATATAATCAAAATTAAATTATTGAAATTACCCATGAGATTTTATTTATATTATAATATAGCTCTATATATTCTATATAATCAAATTTAAATCATTAAAATCCCTATGAAATTTATTTAAATTAATTATATTATAATATAGCTCTATATATTCTATATAACCAAATTTAAACTATTGAAATTACCCAAGACAGTTTATTTAAATTATTTATATTATGATATAGCTCTGTATATTCTATATAATCAAATTTAAATTATTGAAATTACCCATGAAAGTTTATTTATATTATAATATAGCTCAATATATTTTATATAATTTCATTTTAACTATTCAAATCATCCATGAAAGTTTATTTAAATTATTTATATTATAATATAGCTCTATATATTCTATATAATCAAACTTAAATTATTGAAATTACCCATGAAATTTTATTTATATTATAATATAGCTCTATATATTCTATATAATCAAATTTAAATTATTAAAATTACCCATGAAATTTTATTTAAATTAATTATATTATAATTTAGCTCTATATATTCTATATAACCAAATTTAAACTATTGAAATTACCCAAGAAAGTCTATAAAAATTATTTATATTATAATATAGCTCTATATATTCTATATAATTTCATTTTAACTATTCAAATCATCCGTGAAAGTTTATTTAAATTATTTATATTATAATATACCTCAATATATTCTATGTAATTTTAACTCCGCCTGCAAGGATCCATGCCTTTCGGGGTATTAGGAAGCAGCCACTCCCGAGCCAGGAAAGGAGGAGGGTTGGGCGACAGGTCAATCACATGTCCCCGTAAAAAACGATGATTTTCGAATCGAGACTGAATTGCCTCGGATCTGATTTGACTTCACAGATGACAACAAAGGACCACCTCCGGATACATTTTGTGACAATGAAGCAATCTTTTCGCCTTGCATTCTGAACGTCAGGACGATCAACCCAGATACCTAGTCTGGCCGCATTGAGGATGTAATTGTAACTCTTCAGCCCTATAATGTCGAGATAGCAGCTCTATCAGAAACTAGACTGATCGGCCCTGGTTCTATGCATGTTGGGATATGAAGTCTTCTTCTCTGGAAAGGAGAGGAGGCGTGAAGCTGGAGTTGCCTAAGCTGTGAGCGAAGTAGCTAAGAAATCGATGCTCGAATTTATGCAAAAAAATGAGAGGATACTAAAAGCTCGTTTTATTAGTTCTCAGTCGAAAATGACAATTATATCTGCTTATGCCCCAACAAATGAGGCTGAGGATTCGATGAAAGATGCGTTTTATTCTGAATTATCTAGTCAACTCAGTACCTGAACATGATATTCTCGTTTTGTGTGGTCATTTTAATGCTAAAGTTGGTAATGACCACACCTATGCCCCCGAAGTGATTGACAAGCATGGTCTTGGTGTGATAAATGATAATGGAGTGCGATTAATAGACTTTTGCGCTGGCCATGGCCTAATTGCTGGAGGATCATGGTTCCCTCATCGTGATGTCCACAAATATACATTGACTTCATCTGATGGAACTACACGGAGCCAAATTGACCATGCTCTTATTAGAAAACGTCACAGATGCTGTCTGGAAGATGTACGTATTTTTTGTAGGGCTGACTCATACTCGGACCACCAACTAGTGATTGCTAGTTTTAAACTAAAATTAAAGGCTATTGCCAAGCACAAAGAGACTGTGAAAGTGTTTGACATTCAGAAGCTCCAGGATAGACAAGTGAGGCAAGCATATTGTGTTACCCTTTCTAACAAGTTTACAAACCTGACATGCGATAAAACCGGTGTCCCAGTGGATGAGAAGTGGAATTTAATTGTCGAGTGTGTAAGGGGAGCCGCTGAAGAGTAGATTCGTTACGCGAAAAAGAAGAGTGAACAGTGGATCAGCGATGGCTCGTGGAAACTCGTACAAGAGAGAAAAGAAATAAAGATCCAGCTAGACAGCTGTGATAGCAACGTCACCCCTCACTACAAAGACCAACTCAATGCCCAATATAAACAAATCCATGAAGCTGTAAAACGGTCCACAATTGGAGACAAAAGCAGCCCAAGCTGAGGCGGCTGCCGGCAAAGGCGACAGTAGAACGGTGTATCGAATAACCGAAGAGATCACTGGTAACTCCCGAAAGCCAGCATACGCTGTTGAAAGTAAGACTGGCGAGCTACTTACGAGGAAAGAAGATATTGATAAAAGTTGGAGAGAATACTTCAACGAAGTACTAATTTTTCTCCCCCTGTAAATCCCATGGAGCCTCCACCCAGTGTTCCGCTCATCAATCTTGGAATCAATGTTGAACCTAATAGCCTACTGGAAGTGAAAACCGTACTACACAACCTGAAAAACGGCAAAGCTGCCAGAATTCATGGCGTACAACCTGAATTATTGAAATATGGCGCCTCGGCCTTGACGAAGCCTCTCTACGAAATTTTGAATCAAATTTGGGAAACCGAGAGTGTCCCAACTGATTGGAAGAAATGAGCCATTATAAAACTTTTTAAGAAAGATCCTGCCGTGGATTGCAACAATTGGCGAGGTATAACCCTACAGTCCATATGAAGTAAAGTTCTCTGTCAAATACTCCTGAATCGTATTCAGTTGAGAATGGACGAGATCTTGAGAGATGAGCAACATGGTTTTCGGTCAGGTAGATCTTGTGCTGATCTGATATTCAACCTAAGAATTCTAATTGAAGAATCGAACGAGTGGCAAACTGAAATATTAATAGCGTTTATTGATTTCTTAAAGGCGTTTCATTCAGTACATAGGGAATCATTATGGAGAATACTAAGATATTATGGACTCCAAGACAAGATTATTAATATTATTGTTGCTGTTTATAATGACCAGCTAGCTGCCATACGAAGCGACGATGGAGACCTGGAGGAATGGTTCCAGATCAGTTCTGGTGTACGACAAGGTTGTATCCTCTCTCCTGTACTCTTCACGATTCTCATTGACTATCTACTGCGGTCATGTCATTTTGTTGGAGGGATACGGTTGAATGACAGGCGTAGTGTCTTTGACGTTGATTTTGCTGATGACAATGCGCTCCTTTCTCATCTAAGTGTAGACCTGCAACAGAACATCACCGAGCTCTCGAACAAAGCTGGGCGAGTTGGATAGTCCATTAGAACTCAAAAGACGAAGGTTATACGTAACAACGTAAATACAACCCCGGCCAGGCCGCTGAATGTTGGTTTAGATGAGCTAGACGAGGTTACAGAATTTAAGTATCTGGGAAGCCTCATCAAATCTGACGGAAGTCTCGAGCGTGAAACTACTACACGCATTGCCTGTGCAGACAATGCTTTTATCTGACGAAACAGCTTGAGAAACAAATACAATGTTTCGAAAATAACTGTCTTCGGCACATCCTGGGGATCCACTGGTTCGAAAGAATTACGAACTCCGCCATACGTGAAAGGACGGAACAGCCGTTAATAGTTGAAAAAATCCTAATTAGTAAATGGTGATATTGGGGTCATATGGTCCGTATGGGCGATGGCAGGCTCCCCCATGATGTTTGGTGTTGCCCCCCCGTCATTAGAAGACGTGGATGACAGAGAACGACGCTTGGCCGATCTCTAGAGAAAGAGCTTACTTGGGCGAGGAGATCTTTGAAATATCTCTGGTTAAGCTCTTCGAGAGTCGTCATGGAGAGGCGCCATTGTCACTTTATGCACCAGACGGCGTGGGAAGAACTAAGTCTAAGTAAGTAAGTAAGTATGAAAGTTTATCTAAATAATTTATATTATAATATAGCTCAATATATTCTTTATAATTTCATTTTAACTATTAAAATTACACATGAAAGTTTATTTAAATTATTTACGAATGAAATCTTTCATTCTTCTCCTGTCATTTTTCTCGCAATTATAATAGCGTTAAAAATACTGAATTTTGAATAGAAAAGATGTCTGATTGAAGTTAGCATTTCTGGGTTTTCTCTTCCTGTTATAATTCGGATCAAAGAAACTCTTGCTAAATTCTTAGCCGAATTAATTGAAGCGAATGATCAAAGATAGCAGGATAATTAGAAAGAAAAACAGGAAACTTAATTAGATCTTGGAAATAACTTGGAGATTTTTGTGAGTTGTTTCCCGTGGAGTTTTATTTCCGTTCTGAAATCCTCAAGTATCAACACATTTTTCCAAAGATGTTGGGATATAAAAGTACCAAAGGATTTTGGAACTTAAGAATAAAAACACTATTTGTCTCCTGGACTCATCTTGGGTCTATTCATGCCTGAAAACCGCGATTTCCTGAGATCTTTGAAATTTTATTTCAAAATCACGAAGTGTTTAGGAAAGTACCACATTTCCGACAGTGTTGCCAAGTTGAACCGTAAAAACAAACAATCAAGACCAATCAGTTCAATTTGATGCCACATTAAGTCTGTAAAAATTCAGCCATTAACAATCTGTTACTTCCCAAAAATAACAACTACACTTTCAAACAAAAGCTACACCTTCATAAACTGTTCGCACTCTATGCCTCACCTTATTTTTGCTGACTTAAACAATTTTTTTTTTCTTTTTTTTGTCGCCTGGTGCCACTAAAAACTACATAGCTGAATATGGAGGTCTATATTAATCCTTGGTACGATTGAATACGGTAAGTATTATCCATCCTTTTTATATGGGTGGGCCGTTTGAGCAAGTAATTTTTATATTAATTATAGAAGTTTACTTTGCTAATATTAAGGATACACTTACTTGTTATAGTCATTTTAAAATTTTAAATATTGGTCAATTACTAATACTGGACGGGATCAACAGTTACTAACACTTCTATACCAATGTTTGAGTGATGTTGTACCAACATATTTTGTGGTTATTTTTTCTTCTGGTTCTTTTTATTATCCGTATCATACTATAAACGCCGATAAGCCAGCAAATGAAAAGAGGAATACAGTGAGGCGGGCCCGTGTGTTACGTCCCATGGGTGTATTGGTGTACCCCTCGGAATAGCCTTCCGAACAGCATTAGAGGCTCTGAATCGCTTTCGTCTTTTGAAAATCAGGTCAAAGGGTTTGTTCTCAGTCGAAATTCAGGATGAGAGACAGGTTCCCTGTGAGTATTATGAATGTGACTGTATTTTTTTTTTCGTCTCTCGATTATGTGATTTAACTAATTAATTGAGCCACTTTGCACAGGTTATTCGGACTTCTAGAAATGGCTATATTTATTTCATTGTTGTATTATTTTTGCAAATTGTTGAACATAAAGGTATCAATCAATCAATGTTTCATTAAAAAGCTAATTAAAAAAATTTCCTAGTTCTTTTTTATAATATGCAGCGTTGCATGAGTTTTCACTTAACCAATCAAAACAGCCAAATTTGATTTTTCACTGAACCGACACTTTAAGAAAAGCTTCTGGCATAAACAAATGAGGTTTATATGTGTTTAAAATTGACAGTTCCCCATAAATGTGGTTTATGGGCAAAATATAATAGTTTGATGTGTGTAAAATTAATTTCGGAGTTATTTTTCCGGAATATTTTCCCGGGAAGACCGGCATCAAACACACACAGAACGTATATTTTTGTTGCACGAGTAATTGGTACGAGTTTTTGAGCTGCCTCAGTCGAGCCTAGTACCCAGCAAGTAAGGCTGTATCCAGAGGGATAGATGGGCGTGAACCGGCCCACCCCCCCCCCCCCCAAAAAAAAAGGTTTTTGGCCGATTCATAAAAAATTCACAAGAATGCATATCAACCAATTTTTATGTGTTTTGTAAAGTCCCCCCCCCCCGAATAAAAATACTGGATATGACCTTCCCAGCAAGCGTAGTTGGATGTCATGAAAGATTGAGGGTCAAATCGCTTGCAAAAAATGTAAGCTGTTCACCATTCTACCCTAGTCTAGAAATAGTCCCTTGAACGAAAGTAGCTAATCGACTAGCCTTTCATTGGACTATTCTCAAATACATATGAACATTCGACTATCCTATTTATACAGTATACAATTTTTTAAATGTACTACTCCACTATTACTAACAACTCCCTGCAGCATGGAGCCGACTGAGGCCAACACAGCTGCACATACTGCTCCTCTATCCCAATATATTCAAAGCCTCCCTCTTTACACCCTCCCATGAATTCCCTTATATCTTTCCTCACGACCTCCTCCCACCTCAATCACGGACGACCTGCTTTTCGTTTAGCCATAGATAGTTGGCAGACGAGAACACTCTTTGACAATCTGTCATCCTTCATCCCCAGAACGTGCTCTAGACATTTCAATTTTTCTCTCATTATTGCCCTAGAAAGCAGGATTGAACAAAAATTTTTCTTACAACTGACGGTTTGAAATACGGTCAGTCAGACGGATTCCAAAAAAATTCTTAGACAGTTTCTCTGCAAAATATATTTATAATTACAATTTTTACAATATATTTTAAGATTTATAATTCTCTTTAATTTACAACTTTAATATTTAAATATATTTAACATTTTTACAAAGTACAATTTTTATATAATATAGAAATATACTGGACTATCCTTAAACATACATAAAAGAAAAGAAAACTTACTCTGGGTACTCAAGAACTTCTTTTCCATCATTCATCGTTGTTTGAGTTATTTGGCCGTTGTTTGATTCTTTGGCCGTATATATATACTTGATCGTTCCATCTGGTTGTACAATCTTGACATCTGTGTTAAAATACACTGTTTTGATTGTACCATCCTTATAAAACGTTTTTATGTTACCACTCTCAAATCTGATCTCCTTGGTTCCATCTTCATGCATCACTACTTTCCCACGATCACCACCGTCTCTAGTTTTCTTTTCAGATTGTGGTGTTTGGACCTGGTCGGATATTAGCTGAGGGGTGGCGGATATTGGGGTTGAAGGCGGCTCGTTTTTAGTAGGAGTGAACGGCGTGGGTAACGAATCTGTTTGCACTTCAACTGATGCTGATTGAGGCTTTGCTTGAGCATATATTGGTCTCGGTCTCAGGCTGGATTGCAATTTCTAAAAGAAAAGAAGACTAAAATTGTTGTTTATGCTTAGCTTATGCTTGATTATATTTAAACTTTATTATACTTGCACTAATAAATATGTATACTATTATATTATTTTTGTGTTCTAAATTAATATATATTATCATTTTATTACTTGTTCAATATTATTGCTTTATTTTGTATTCTTGCTGTAGCAGTGGATTGACGCTCTGTTTGGCAATCCGGGTTCCAGGGTTAGATCCCCACCGCAGCAAGGTTGGGCGACACGCTTGCTACTTGTCTCTGTAAAAAGAGACCCACCCACTGAAACGTCGGTTCGGTACCCTATGTCCCAGCAATGGCTCTGAAGGATCTTTAGAATTAAGGTAAAAATTAGATCCAGAAAGGGGTAGTAATTCATAAGAAGGTTGTAAGTACCTTATAATAAAATGGGAGGTCTTAAGATGGGTTATTGCATTGACGGCTTATTATTTATCGCTCAGAGAAAGAACAAATATACATTAAAATGTTGGATAAAAAGAGAGTCTGTATTTCATAACTAAGGCGTGGGTGTACAAGTGTTAGCTTCTTTAATTTAATTGAATTTAACTGTTTAATTAATTATTTAATGATACATTTTTTTATTTTATTTTGTTAATTTTTCTAAACTATTAAGTTAATGATTAGATGTTTAGTTTACTTGTTTAATTAGTTTAACTGAAAACTTGAAGTTTGAAAATTTTAAAAGAGTAGAGAAAAAATTGTTTGGGTATTTTCATTTGATACACAGCAACTGAAAACCATAAGGCGACTTGGAAGATTCCACAGGAAAATTCTGGAGGATTTTCCAAAGAAAATTGGTAAGTTTTATATGCATTATTTTACGCATTATATGATAAGTTTTTTATGGAAAAGCCACAGTCCTGTGACTTTTTTTTCAATAAAGATATGTTATGAAATCTTAGTAGATTATGAAAGAGTGTAATAATATTATGTAGTTTCCTAAACCAAAACTCAACCCCAGACCCTTACGCTCGAAAGCAAAGAGGATTAAAGAAGATGAATGTTACAACTTCGCTAGGGGTTGATCCTTTTTAAAATACTTGATGGTCAGGACTCATGGAAGGTAAGCTCAGCTTACAACTCAATACCTCCATTCCAATCTATATAGTTATAAATACTTCCCTAGATTGAAAGTTTTACCCCTAAAAAGTAGACACCAGAATCATTTTGACAGGACAAACTTCAAGTAAGTTCCGAAATGTTTAAATTCAAAATATAGAAGTAGTTAAATATTACGACATAAACAATTAAAAAAGTAGAGAGCTAGATTTATTTTGTTTTTATCAAAACCAACTCCCTGGTTTTCTAAGTTTTACGCCTCAAAGCAAAGTCTTGACAAACACTTATATTGAATAAGCATTCAGAAATACCTCCGTGGTCAAACTACTACTTGTGTCTGAGACACAGGTTGTTCAACTCAAATCGGCACCAAGAATACACTAGACCACATTCTATTCCTGCCTTCGGTCTTCTGTTTGATTTTCAACCACGACCTGTCCCATTTGCGTCCTTGCTTCCGGAATCCACCTAAAGGCTCAAGGTCTTTCTTCATTTTAACATGCCAGTATTTAGTTAGATCTCCGTCCTTTTTCTTCCACTGATAAGAAGGCTAAAATTCAAGGCACCGATGGGTCAGGTACTCGCTTTGGCACCGTTTAACGTACCCAAACCCTCTTCCACTGATAAGAGGGCTAAAATTCATGGCACCGATGGGTCAGGTACTCGCTTTGGCACCGTTTAACGTTCCAAACCATCTGACACTGATAAGAGGGCTACAATTCAAGGCACCGATGAGTCAGGTACTCGCTTTGGCACCGTTTAACTTACCCAAACCATCTGAGCCTTCTGCTCTTGATAATAGCTGGTAGTATTTCTGACTGCATATTTAAATCAGGTACTCGTTGCTTATTCTTTGGCTAAGCTTGAGGCGGCAAATGGCTCTTAGAAACATCCAGTCAAGTGTTTCGAGTGAGCATTCTTCTGCCACCTATAACGGTCAGGTTAAGCACCCATATAGCAAAATGTGCCGCCTATAAAGTGCCGGGTATATTAGTGCCTCCTATAACGGTCAGGTTAAGCACCCATATAGCAAAATGTAGTGAATACACACCACACAGACTCGGAGCTCCTTATCTCTTTTCTGGAGTTTTTATCTTTTTTTTATCGTTCTTTATCCTGATCTCTTTCGTAGTTGGTCGGAAGTGCTTCACGCCTTACTTATCATAGCCTTGATTTCCTTCGAGGCCCCGCCCTTGGTATCAATCAATGACCCAAGGTACCGAAGTTGTTCTACCTGTTCAAGCTGTTGCCTATTTAAGACGATATTTAAGGTCAAACCACTAATACTACTATTAACAGCAATTCACATCAGAATTAAACCGTTCAAAGCCAATAGAGCTTCGAACACTCCTCCTCCACTTAATCCATTCGAAGCTTCATTCTTTCCCCTTCCATCAAGTTCTAATTTCTTAAAATCCTTTCTTAATACATCTTCTCATCTCATTCAATGACGATCTGCTTTTGTTTAGCCCAAGATCGATGGGCTAATGCGGCAATCTTTTGCAACCTGCAATTCTTCATCCATAAAACGTGGCCTACAATCTTAAACTTTCCTTCATTATAGCAATAAAATCTCGGATCCAACAGCATTTATTGCATAGCTCATTATATCAGAAAAAATCGATATTTACGAAATCAAAAAGTTCTTGAATAACTATAAATACATAAAAGTTCCTAAATTGTATTAGTTCTTAATTATATTAGTCGGAAAAAATCAATAATTTACGAAATAAAGTTCTTGAATAATTATAAAAATTCTTAAATTATAATAGTTCTTAAATTAATTAGTTCTTAAATTATAAATTCTTAAATTTCTCGAGTAAATAGAAAATATAAAACTTGTGCAAATATTCTGTTTACTAGGGAGTTTTAATGTTT
Organism: Artemia sp. Qi Xiang Cuo; assembly: GCF_049724085.1. Taxonomy (NCBI): domain Eukaryota; kingdom Metazoa; phylum Arthropoda; class Branchiopoda; order Anostraca; family Artemiidae; genus Artemia; species Artemia sp. Qi Xiang Cuo. Next base: position 14,039,809 of record NC_142796.1, read on the forward strand.
ATTAAGCACAACCTGCTCCGTTTAAAATTTTACAGCAAATGTCACAAAAATATACAAACAGGTTACTGCTGTGTAAATCATTAGCCTAAGGTGCGAAAATATGTCAACTGTTTCATATGGAAAACCGACAATTTCCAGAACTAGAACAATTTTCAGATTTAACGACTGATAGTCAGCCTATTCTTTCTGAAAAACATTTTTTTCTAAACATCTGAATTTTGTTCTTCTTTTTATTATCTCGTAGTTTCACCTGTTATAATTATTCCAATTTAAAAATAAAATCTCAAGCTTGTCATATAGGACAATGAAAAAAAAGAAAAAAAGAATTAGTTATACTTCTCAGAATAAGCAATAATATAAATTAATATTAACACAATATATTAATGATTATATTAATAATATAAACAATATGAAGTAATACTATGTATAAATCTAATAGCTTGACTTTTCTTGACGCTTCTTGTAATTTCAGTTTATTAGCCTAATGCAAGAAAGAGTATCAGCTGTTTCATATGGAGAAATGATAATTGCTGGATCTCATCAAATAACTTATGTTCCAGATACTTTTCTGTAAAAAAAAAAAAATTAATTTTAATTTTCAAACTTCTAGTTCTTTTTTGACATCTCATAGCCTGATATCTAGAATAAAAAAAAAGTTCCTCAACCGTTTCGTGATGGAAAAAAAGATAAATGTCAGTTCTAAAAAAATATAATAAGATAACTGAGAAAACTGATAGCCCGACTTTGCTGGCTGTAAGAAAAGAATAATTCAAAAAAATACTTTTCTGACGTCCTGTTCTTCTTTTGACAATCTCGCAACTTCATCTGTTCTCATCTTAAGCTGGCTTTCCAAATGCCTGATTCTGCTCAGGAGCTTGGTTTTCTCTGCAAACCACTTGCTTTCCTTAGTTCGGGTGATGTTGGTTAATTCCTCGAGCTAAAAAACACAAAGGGTTAAACATGCTATCATGCACAACCCGATCGGTGTGACTTTTCCATAACTTTCGAGACAACTAAAGCGGCTCTCACACTATGTGCGTAATTTCCTACGCTAAATGGTTAAGCAAGTATAGCCTTTCACTCTTAAATAAGTCCTTTGAAACCACGCTGACGAATCATCTCTATCATCATTGCAAATAGTTCAGAAATTAAAAATATTGAATAAAGATAGAGATTGAAGCTCTGAACAAGTGTGAATGACTTTCTAGCAAAACTTTTTTCAATGAATTTTCAAAATTTATTAATAGCTCAACCAGAAATTCCTTCTTGTTGCTATTATGTTCACTTTTCCGTAATTTAAAATAAACCTACGTGACTTAAGGCTCATTCTAGAGCTCAAACATTATTGGGACTGCCTACGTTATGGACTAAATTTGCTTCACAAGATTACATAACACAACGTAAAGTCTTCAGTTATACTAGTGTGAAAGGATCAACGGTAAATGGTGAAAGAATCACAAAGGATTTCTCCTTCTTATTTCTTACAAGACAAATTTTTTTCTTCTTCTTCTTCAACAGAAGAACTTCATGAAAGAAACTACGGTAACTACCCGCCAATCAATAGGCTGAAAACAATCGTGTAATGTTGCTACAGTGTTCCCAACTCTACGGCCTTAACTGTGGATTTACGGAATTTGTGTCTGTCTACAGACAAAAGAACGCAGCTAAGGAACAACGACGAAGAAACCAGAATCCTATTGACAGTGTCATGTACACCCTTCCCTTATAGTATTTACCCAAGATCGCCAGAGAATTCTACTACAAATTCACATTTTCGATTCGACACCAACGCGTTGCGAGTCTGAACCTTTGATACAGTCTTATTTGCGAGTTTTTTTCGTGTGTAGCATTGGGGTATTGGTAGTTTTTGTTTTTGAGAAACAAACAGGCACAAAATACAAGTTCTTCTTGACGTGATGATTCTTTCATCATCATCAGAAGAAGTATAAGCTGACTTGTTGACTTGGCTATTCAGGAAGAGGGGGGAAAATTCAAAGATCTGCCATAAAGCAATCTATCCCCAAGAATATCAAGGTTCGATATTTTTGAATTAGGTTACTTATTCTCGAAGGAGATTAATGAAGAAGCAAACATTAAAGCAAAAACTTTGCAGCGAGGCCTTTTTACTCTTGCAGATTCCCATGCGTTTTAGAACTTCAAACTCTTCTGTTAACTATCTTCAAACTAGTGCTTAATGGCTATGTCATATTTCACCGAAAATTACATCATGACTGAATCTGTTGAATACGTTCGCAAAATGTTTTGTAAAGATGAATTATTTCTTGAAGTAAATAACAGGAAGGGAATGCGAACAAATCCTTTACAGAAAAGGAAATTTTGGAGAACTGTACCGGCCACTAAAAGAGAAAAATACTTCAAGTATAGGCGAAATTCCATTCTTGTACCTATGAACGTTTATGACAAAAATAACTGGCGGGTTTTTGCAGTCCTGTACTTGGACCATGAGAATTGTAGCATTTTGTTGCCTATAGTTTTTTTTTACTGAATCCGAAACGGCATCTACACATTTTCTAAAGGAAGGTTACTACGTTTAACGGATTATAAAAATGAGCTAATAGAAACACTGCGCAAATATTTCTCCATTGATTCCGAATTATTGTCATTCGGTTTCCGATCAAACAGTTCGTGGTAACGAACTGTAAGTAAGGAGCGACCTGGCTCAATAGTAACCGAAACTTTAAAAACAATATTTTGATACCAATAACTATACCAAAAGAATCAAATTTGTATGCTGATTTCAAATATATAAGTTTCATCAAGTCTTATCAAGTTTAGTCTTACCTATCAAAAGTTACGCGCCTGTTGCCGTATTTTCGAAAAAAGGGGAACACACCCCCTAAAAATTTAAAGTGACTACAAGTGAACAAAATAATTAGTACCAGTACTGAAACTTCGATGCTTGAAACTATGAACTAAGTGCTTTCATATTCTCATTATAAGCCTCGTCCTAACGACACGTTTCCTTTCACTTATAACATCCTTTATAAGGCATCCTTCAGATCTAGTCTTCAGAAAGTCTTTTGTCTCATTTCTATTAGTTTTAAACACTTCTATTATATTGTGCTTAATTGTGCAATTAATTATTTGTAGTCTAATGTTACAGCATAGACAAGTCAGTAAGTGACAGCTTTTAGACTAATCAACGTTCAATTAATCAGCGGCCAATTGACTGCAAATTTCGCCTTTAAAGGTTGCAACTGGTCTTTGGTATTTGATTAAATAAAAAAAAAGTTTTTTTTTAACTGAAAGTAAGGAGCGACATCAAAACGAACAGAAATTATTCTGTATATGAAAGGGGCTGTCTCCTCCGCAACGCCTCGCTCTTTACGCTAAAGTTTGACTCTGTCTCACAACTCTATTTTTTATAACAATAAAAAACTTCAGCGTAAAGAGCGAGGCGTTGAGGAGGGGACAGTCCCTTTCATATACGGAATAATTTCTGTTCGTTTTAAGTTTTAATGTCGCTCCTTACTTTCAGTTAAAAAAAACTTTTTTTTAGTTAATTTTCACAAGAGAGTATGTTCTTCTTTACTATGCCTGTCTCCCAAAAGGCTATTCGTATATCTCCCTATATAATTGGTAGCTCTGCTCATTGATAACGTCACTAAAAATGCCCCAGATACTATTAATGTGGTCAACAGCATTAATTAACTATTTCCCTGAAAAATGCCCCAGATACTATTAATGTGGCCAACAGCATTAATTAACTATTTACTTGCACTAAATTTTATGCACTCATCACGTGGTAATTCCTGATCCTATTCAAATTTGGCCCTCCTCCTCTCCTTCCCAACAATTCTTGAGCACGGGTATGACTTTCAGTCTACCTAGAACACTCCAACTTTTCCCATAATATTTTTATATCATTTATATTATATAATATTATGTGTGATACATAAAACAGTATTTTTATATCATGTATATAGCTTAGTATTCAGCTGTGCATCAGCTTAGCATGTATGTGAGCTTAGTATCAGTTTTATATTAGCTTAGTATTTTTGTATCATGAGGTTGAGTAAAACAATTTCTATACTTCCTTATTTCTATACGGAAATACTGTATTATTTTCTTCTGTACTTTATAAAAAAAAACTCTAAATTCTATATAATACTCAATATTATATACTTCCATGGGGAAATATTTCCAATTTTTTTATTACAGTTTTTCCGATTTCTCAGTTCTAGAAAATTTTATACTTCATTATTTTTTTACACAATGACAAAAATCTTCCCCCTTTTGTTTCCACCTAAATAATTAGGCTTTTTTATGTCCTCATCGAACATCACTAGTGCTTCTAGTGTCTCTTTGACAATCACTGTCTCATTTCTGTATTCTTTCATCCGTCTCAGTTTTCCCGAAAGTAGTTATTTTTTTAAAGCAACCTTAAATAAAATCACTTTCCCAATGTCAAATAAAGGCATTCCCCCTGCAATCATTAAGGGAGAGGCACGCTGCCTTTAGTTGAGCTAATTGAAAGAGGTTTGATGACTTCAAAGAAGAAACTACTTCTGATAAAGCACTTTTTTGTCTAATTTGATAGTCTTAAGCAGGGCCGTATTCAGGATTTTTGTTCGGGGACGGATTATTTTTTTTTTGGGGGGGGGGGGAGGGGTACAGAAAGCACTTTAAAAAACGCAGTCAAACCCTCTAACCCCTCCCCTCCCTCCACTGGATACGGCCTT